>NW_013952912.1:0-10829 GCF_001266775.1 Austrofundulus limnaeus | reverse complement strand
GAGAGAGAGAGAGAGAGAGAGAGAGAGAGAGAGAGAGAGAGAGAAAATAAACTACCCACACTCACCTGTGTGCCAAATATAATTAAATAACACATAGGTGCTTGCCACAAAAAAGAGCCAGTGCAACGGCACAAAGATTAAACAAAAGATGTCCAGTGTGAAGGCAGCACAAACAAAAACAACACAAATAACCTGAAAACAAACCAGAAAGACAAAAAGTCATTTTAGTTAAATGCATAAAAACGTTTCATTTTAAACACAGGAGGAGAGGCGAGGGGAGGGATTGTGCTGTTTGTTACAGCTGCACAGCACAGACTGGGTTTTCATTATCGGGTATACTGCACAGAATATGAAAGCACACAGCAGGAGTCCTCACCAGCCCGTGGCAATGGAAAGTGGTGTACACGCTCCCAAAGAAGAGCCAGCACGGCCATAAATACTCCAGTCTGAACTCAAGGATGAAATCTGCCAGGAGCACCACCGTCCACATCACCATAAACTTCAGGAAGGTGTACGCACTGTGGAAAGATGTGCAACATTTCAAACAAATGAATTTTAAAAACCATCACTGTGGCTAAATCTATCTGCAAGTGCATGAATTCCTGTAGGACAGATTGAAAACTTCCTAATTTTTTTCCCCTGCTTTTAGTAAATATACAGCTAAGCTTCAGTCTGAGCAGTTATTATAAAAAGAAACAGCTAAAGACAAAACAGGAAATGCAGATGTTGAACCTGCAGCTTAGCATTAAAAACTGACGGTCTGTAAGACGGAACAAAGAACAACCGTCCCCACGTTGGTTTTAATAGGCAGCATCAGCCCAACACGAGCTGTGGTTTCCTCCTTTGTTCTGCTCATCTGTGCACCGCCATCACATCACATCACCCTGTCTTTGTTTGGTTACCATGGCAATATTTCATCTGGAGGAGAGAGGGAGCACCACAGCATCCTCCTGCTAGTCCAAATAAACCTCTCACTTCCAAATCCAAAATTATGTCAACATTTAATCTGGAGGGGGATGAAAACGACTGAAAACTCTCTTTAATTATTCTAAGGTTTTATTTTACACTGAATGTTTAATTTTTCAAAGTATACTATTTAGATAAAGAGCAACAATGAAGACAAAGGGGAACCTATACTCCTCATAAAAGTTCAAAGATGCCATTTATACAGGATGAAGTAATCATTTTTCACTTTTAAGTTTCATGCACGTACTCCTATTTTACCATAATATTTGTCAAATATCGTCATTGTTTATTAGTTCAGACAAAATATTATTCTTTCAAGAATATTAAGCATACATTTTTTGTCCATTTCATCAATAAAATGTATATTAATCCACACAAAAAGAGCACATAGCTCCACTTCAAATTCAAAACAAGACATTTTGAGCAACGACAGTGTCAACGTTAAAATAAAAATGTTGCTTAAATGTAAAAAGTGTGGAAATGAAGCCTATTATTAAAGGTAAAAACGAGCAGGGTAGTTTAAACGCAGGAGCCTAAAGGCCGACGTTAACTTGCACAAATACTGCCTTTTCCCTGTAAACAATGTCGGCTACAGTAAGTTAGCTTTTTATTCAAACCGCTCGCGCCTGCTTAGTTAGGCTAATGTGCGGGGGGGAAGCTCCAGACTGGGGGTGGTTTCAGAATGTGAGACACGGGGTGTGGAAAAGGGACGGGAGGCAGACAGGTGAGCGGGATGACGACGGCTGAAAAATTTACACAAAGACCACAACAAAAGCAGCAGCAGCAGCCGGGCGACGCGGCTCGAGCGCAGCAGCAGCTAACCTTTCCGACAGCTTCTCCGTGATTTTTAGTTTTTTCATCTTCCGAAGCCTGTTCGCGTCCACATAACGTTTCTTCATCGTATGGCTTCTTCTCTCTCCTTGCCGATGCCTCTTCTTCTTTTTTTTTTTTTTTTTACACCGCGGCGGCAGCGGCAGTGACGAGGAGGGCAGAAATAACACAACACCGATTGCTTGTTCTCTTCCCCTCCTCCTTGTGGCCGAAGCGAAGCGGCGCGCGAGCTCCGAGATGCGAAAACGATGAGCGTCTCATCGGGTCTGCGCATGCGCACTGCAGGAGACGCGTCTACAAGTGTTCATCACAGGAGGGCAGCAGATCAACACAATGAACAGAGAAGAATTTATAAATAGTTGTCGAAATACACAGATTTTTCCGTTTTTGATTTGAAGTTTTATACTTTTCTAGCTATATCATTAATGGATTCTTTGGGGTTTAATGTAACTCAAACCCATCAGGGATTTTGTGAAAATTGCATTATTACAGCAATTATTCCTTGCTTACACCTAAATTCAGCTTATGATCATTACGAACATTACTTCTTTAAAATTTGTAATATCTGGGCACAGCTCATTTGCCTATGATCTTAGCTCCAAGATTAGCTTTGATGCGTCATATGGTTCTTCCACATGCTAATGAGACCCATCTATGCTTTTCCTTTCTGGTTGCAGGTGTCATTGGTCCCTATGACCAGCAGCCACTATGTGTTAAATGCATACATTGCTACATTAATCACAGATGTGTCCAACCCTTACAATTTTAAACAAGCAATGCTTCTTAATGCTTTTCTTTCTGAATAATATTCACAAATTTTTCATCTAAGGCTGAATCCAAGGAGCACCTGAATCATATTTGTGTTCAGTATTCACTGAGATGTGCTGATTTTTGTCAACTCTGTCCTCTGGTCCCCACAGAGCTGGAATCAGGGGGTGAAGCCAGCACTCAGATGGGCCAAAACCTGCTCCATGAATTGTAGCCCTGCCAGCTCCTGAGAGGTCAGTAAGGTCCACACACACCGCCTCACTCAGTCAGATCATTCTGTCAGATGAAAAATGCTTTAAGATCTGTCAGCATAAATGAATGTAACGATGCAACAAAAAGACTTTAAAATCCAATGAGCAAAACTGTGGACATTTTTTTTCATCTTTCTGCATCACTTAGTGGTCATTAAATAATAATTCAGATCTATGCCCTCTTCCTGGCATTTCAGGGATATCATCGTGTGTAAGTCGTTGCTTTTGTGTTGAATATTTCATGGTCTGGCCTACATCGCAGGGAAAACCACCAGCTGTCTCGGCCTTACAAGTCAGGACTCCTGCTCTGATTACCCTAACAACAAACTGTGCAGTAAGACAAGAATGAGAATATTAATCAAAGCAAAAACCACAGGCTTCAACTTGTGCCGAATAAGCTGTTAGTTTATGCTTCAGAAGACCAAAGAGGCCAAACTGAAGCGAGAACAGCTCATCTATGTTTCATCTTGTTTGGTTCGGCAGGAAGACGCTGAATCACACGCAGGAAAATGTCAGGAATGACTGAAAGATTAGCATTTTCAACATGTTGATGCTGAGCAAAGCAAAAAAAAAAAAAAAAAACAATATTTAACACTCCAAAAGGCAAAATCTAAAACAGTTAATGTTGCTATAAATAAAAACAGCATAATTTATGAAAATATTCTAAAATTGTGGAAAGTGCGCAGATTCTTGGACTCAGTTTGTTTCCATTTTATAAACCAGATTTACTGCAGAAACTAGTTTTGTGTTGCTCTTTATGCTGCAAATACAGTGTTTTTAAAGTGACAGTTCAAATCTTTCGAAATTAGGTTTTATGGAAGGCTTACAAACAATTATTATCTTACCTGCTGGGGCTGCAGTGGATCAGTGTTTAGTGCTGTGGTCTTGTTGGAGTTCCAGTTGTGCTGGTTTCTTGTTTTAGTTTTATTAGCCTTTTCTTTATTATAATTGTTTTTTTTTTCATTTATTTTGTTACTAGAATTCTTTTTGTTTGTGAAGTACTTTGGTCAACATTCTTGTTTTTAAATGTGCTACATAAATACAATTGACGTGCAGTATAATGCTGAGGCCGCAGGTTTGAGCCCAGGTTGCAACCCCAAGGGAGCAGCTGAAAGTAACAACAACAACAACAACATCCTACCTGTCATAGATCTTCAAACAGCCTTGATCTTGAAAAAAAAACTAACAAATAAATAATAATAATTCTGACCAATTAACAAGCTAGGTCAACCAGTACGTCCTGAAACAACTCAAACCTCTGAAAATTTATAGTAATCCATGTGAACTTTAATTCTAACCATTAAATCAGTCAGTTTTGAAATAAATGTATGTTGTTGTTGTTGTTGTTGTTTGCAACTTTATAGCAGCGGTGGGAGTTAGCTCTAGCGCTTTAAGTGCATCCTGCATGTATAGAAAAAGTGTAATATTTTTGCCAAAAATAACTGAGTAATAGATACAAAATAGATAATGGTGTTAAGTTTTATAAAACAATATTTACATAAACAGCTAAGAATTTTTGGTCCTGCTCATATTAGTTGTTAGCTTGTGGATCTGGTCAAACTTTAACTTGTTCAAAGAGCCATCTACATCATGTAAGACATTCCTACCTTATGTGACTAGAAAAGAACTTAATTTTCTTTTTTTCACGTTTGACGTTATTTGTTATCTTTCACAAGGGGGTGCTGTGGCACCCTTATCTCCTCCAGTCACGGCCTTGTCTGTTCAAAATTTTCTCACAGAAATGCAGTCCAAAAGCTAAACTAAACTATCTAAAGTATTCCTTTCATGTGAATTTGTGAATTAATATGAATTTATCAGTATTTTCCTTGTCTCTACATTGATCAGAACAGTAACAGTCCTGAACTGAAGCAACAGAAAGACTGATGTGGCCACCGCCTGCAGATCTACCACTCAGATTATCCAAATGTCAAACATCCCTGTGTGCTTTGACTTGTTTTCTATAGACACTCGTCTCTAAAGCCTTCGTGTCGTCACTTCTCTGCACCGCTCCAGTACCTCTGGCTGTTTGACCCATTCAGTAATTAGCAGAGGTTAAAGAGGAAATGAGTTCTGGTGCTCCAACTCTCTGGACAAACACACGGCCCACAGGGGTCGACTGCCCTTCAACCGTTAGCGAGGTGTAAACTCACGGAGAGGAAGGAGAACAGCTCTGACAGGGAGGGTTTGGCAGGAGTGAGGAGGACGAGGAAACAAAAATCCCCAAGCTGTGCCAAGAACGATTCACAGTTTGAGACCAAATCTGCTGCCATGCACTCGAAACATGCAGCCATATTAATCATGTGTCTAATATCTTCATAAAATAAAGTCTGTTGTAATATATGTTCAGATTTAAAATAGGTAGAATTTACCTCCTTTTCATTCACGTAAATACGCTGGATTATTTTAAGAACGGGAGTCTTTATTTTGTGCTCAGATAAAACAGGTTATAAAGACAAAATCTGCATTTCCTAAAGCTAAAGCACCAGCTAAAAGCTACATAGCAAAACTTACCTAAAAGTTATAAACAGCAAAAAAGTTGCTAAAACTTATAATTTGTAAAATGGTAGCTAAAAGCTCAAACTATTAGAATGATAGCTAAAAGTAAAGTTTAAAAAAACTAAACGTAGATACATAGCAAATTTAGCAAAACAGTAAATAAAAGCTAAAACTGACAGAACAGTAGTAAACAATTTGAATTATTAAAACAGATAAAATTACCTACAAATAACCAAAAAAGTATCTAAAAGCTTAAAATAGCTAAATGAAAGCTAAAAGTAGCCAAATAATAGCTAATATAAAAATGACCAAATAATACTTAAAAATCTTATTTAACAAAACAGCAGCTAAAATTTAAAATTAGCAAACCAGTAACTAAATGCTAAAATTAGCAAAACAGTAGCTACGTAAATCCTAAAACTAGCAGAATAGCTAAAAGCTTAAATTGAAGCAAGTAGATTTATAATTTACAACATTTGTCAAGAACAATGTCAATGTCAATGTCATAGCACATAAAAACAACAAAAGTCGACCAAAGTGCTTCACAATTCAGCCAAAATAATAAAACAACAAAGCAACACAGAAATGTAAACAATAAGTCCGTCCGTCTGTTTTCTGCTGCTTATCCGGGGGGTCGGGTTGCGGGGGCAGCAGCTTAAGCAGAGCGACCCAGACTTCCCTCTCCCCAGCCACTTGGACCAGCTCATCCGGGAGAATCCCAAGGTGTTCCCAGGCCAGTCGAGAAACATAGTCCCTCCAGTGTGTCCTGGGTCTTCCTCTGGGCCTCCTCCCAGTGGGACGTGCCCGGAACACCTCACCAGGGAGGCGTCCAGGAGGCATCCTAACCAGATGAACCACCTCAACTGGCTCCTCTCGACGTGGAGGAGCAGCAGCTCTACTCTGAGTCCCTCTTGGATGACTGAGCTTCTCACTCAATCTCTAAGGGAGAGCCCAGACACCCTGCAGAGGAAACTCATTTCGGCCGCTTGTATCCACGAAGTGCTCTAACTAAAGTGTGGATGTTATGAGATCACACAGGTAAGATGGGGCCAGACCAAGCAATAAAATCTTAAAATTTATCCTAAAATGAACAGGAAGCCAATGGAGAGAAGCCAAAACCGGGGATATGTGTTCGTGTTTTTTAGTTCCTGTTAAAAGACGAGCTGCTGCGTTCTGGACAACTTGTAATCGATGCAGAGAAGATTTATCTAAACCAACATACAAAGAATTACAATAATCCAAACGAGATGTAAAGAGAGCACGAATCACTTTTTCAAGGTCTTTGATTGGGAGATATAGCTTCACCTTAGCAATAAGGCTTAGTTGGAAAAAAAACTTGATTTCACCACTGAGTTTATCTGTTTGTCCAACTTGAAAGCATTATCAAAAATGAAACCCAAATTTCTGACAGCAGAACAATTAACTAAACTTATGGTTAACATAGCTGAAAATATGCTGAAATTAGTCAGAAAAACTGCAAGACAGACACACAATTACATTATTATCCAACTTTTATGATGAAGGTTAATAATAAACATTAATTAATTAACAAATGTCTGTTAATTTACACCCCCGTCAATTAATGGAGAATCGTTTTATTAAAACGATTCCCACAGAAAACTGATGTTGTGGTTAACTGTGGCCGAATCTGCCCTCCAGGACCAGCAGGCCGACCCACTTTCTTTCAGCTTTTATTAAATCCGCCCATTTCGACAAAAGAGACGTCTTTCTTTCCATCATTTGAAGCTGAGACAGCAGGCCTCTCTTCAGGAGTCGGCACACGTTCTGGCAGCGCTGCAGGATCCTGCTTCTGTAGTTCTGTGTGAAACAGCCTGCCAGGTTGAACCTGATCCTGAGAGGATCTTTTTCGGCTCTCTTTCAGGCTCTTCGGTTTCCACTCTGACTGCTTGTTTTGATTTGGGCTCTTAAAGTAATCTACAATAACGTCAACATTTGCCTTCCTATTGCCACGTGGTCGACCGCACTGCCATTGTGTTGAAATTAGCGGCCCTTCCAGGCGCTAACAGACCTCTTCCATTTAAAATAAACACTCCACTTGAATTTCTCTAACAGCATATGCTTGCCAAAAAAACAAAACAAAACCAAAAAAACTGGTTTCTCCGATTATTACAGCATCGAGGAGACAAACAGGAGCAAAGGCCTCAACAGCACCTGAAGTGAGCACATGGAGGAGTCAGAGGGAGCGAAGGGGAGATAAGACGTTTTTCTTCTCCTAGTGGGTCCAGTGGGTCCAGTGATAGCAGAGGTCCTCTGGTTTGGCCCGGCTCGATAAGACTGGTCTTGCCATCCTGTGGGGCTTATCAGCTGCTGCAGTGAGTCTCAACAGTTAGTCCCAGAGACAGAAAATGTTTACGCGTTTGGCGTCTGTTTGGCGACTTCAACTGTATTTGGATGTAAAACGAGAAAAAAAACTGTTATAGATTTTAACTTTCTAGATTGCATCGCTAAAACTCAGTTAAATCAATAAGAAAATTTACATTTTATGCAAGGAAAAAAAAACAATGTGAATGTTGAGTGCCGAAAACTGAAAGTAGCAAAACACCAGCTAAAAACTAAAAAAGTAGCTAATGGCAGCAACATGTTCACCAAAACCTAACCTCAAGAAGTGAGCTAAAGTAGCAACAGACTAGCTAAAAGATAAAACTAACCAAAGGGCAGTTTAATAAATTGGCTGTTTCAAAATAAAGCCTGAACAAAAGAACAGTCGAGGAAAAATAAAAGAAGAAAATAAGCTGGCGGAAGCAGAAAAACAGGCATTTTTACAGACAGGAAGTCGAACAGAGATTAGTTACATCACTGAGTCCAGACTGAAGACAGTTCATTTAGTCTCTGCTGTTATCTCCCATCATCAACAGTCTCTTTGGATCAGAAACAGGATGCAGACAAAACTAGAGCTTCATCTGTCTGAAACCGACAGAAGACATCAGGCCTTAATGCGGAAAAGTTTATTTATTTTTCCTTATTTCAGCTGATTCAAATTAAATGCTCAATAAGAGAAATTAACTTCTACAAATTTTCACTGGAAAAAAACAAATTGAAAAGCTTTTTTGTATCAATATTACCATAAATATTTTTATTTTTGTTAATAAAAAGGACATTTTTTGCACAGTCTTTGAAAAGGAGCACTAATTTAAGCACTTACATTTAACAAAAATATTCTGGGATCAGATGACAATAAAAGACAATAAAGTTCACATCTTTTAATGACCTATTAGAAATGCATTATGTGAAGACACAAACCAGTAATTTAATGGTAATCTAATACTGGAGTGGTGCCAAGACCAGAATAGATTGTTGTTATTTTTATGTTTTGCTATGAAATATTAATATACTGGAGTTGTTTTAAAATGGCAATGCTCCACTTTGGTCTCGGTCTGGCACAAACCAATCTAGTTTTTTGTCGTTTTTTTAAATATCCTTGCTAATATAGCTCAGTTTCAAGAAATGTCTTCATCCACACAAAAACAGAAAACAGCCTAAAACAATGCAGTAAGTATTCCAGGCCTGTAGGTGGTGCTGCAGTAAAAAATACATCAAAAACAGGAAACAAGGCAAAGCTAAAGTGCAAGACATTAAATGTGTTGGTGTTACGCACAAAACACAAGGGTCGCTTTCCACAATTTTTTGTACTCAGGAACACAAAACACAACCCATTAAGCTTGCTTAAATTTCTCAAAAACTGAGGTTTAAAGATAAATTTTTAGAATCCAGTGTCATCAAATATAAACTTTGAGGAAGCTAATATAAAATTTAAACTGATTCAGGGAAACTAAAAACAAAAAGGACAAATTAAGATAAGAGAAACAGCCAAGATAAACCTATGATATAACAGCTCGTAGAGGGAAAACATATGAGCAAAAGCACACACTGGGGTAATAGGAAAAGGTTAGAACAGTCAGATCTGAGCTGTAAAGCTTACAAAGACAAGCAGACTGTTGAAAAGGGTGAAAATCCCAGATAAACCAAACAGAATTAAAGATTCAACAAAACCAAACACTGTGACAGAAAGTTGCAGCTGCTACCCCGTCTTTCCAGCAGACTTTTTATTTATTTTCCACTGATTGTGCTGTTCTGCACTTTGAAGCATCACCTGTACGACGTGAGCTTCAGGAACAATCAGAGAGTTCTCTGAGTGCTCTAGTGGCACCATTTCCTTCCTTTCATTGAACGCTTTTAGGTCCAGCACAACAAAGCTTGCTAACACGCCACTCAGCTTGCGTCTTGAGCTTTCAACACACACAAAAAACAAAAAGAGAATAACTGAAACGCAGTCCCATAAAAACAAGAGATCCCCTCTGCCGCATGCCAGAACTCTGAAAGATTTTCATAGATAGAGGCTTTAAGGAAAAGGGAACAGAGCACGACAAAGTTTTCATTTCTAATCTAACTGTTGTAGCTGGTCTTACAGTAAACCCATACTTCCCCATATTGTCCTGAGAAGTTTCTAACTTATGGATTAGGCAGACATCATGGGGCCGTTTTGTGCCCAGTATTCCTAAAATGCCAGTTTGTGTGACGGTAGCTGTTGTTTTAGGAGTTCAACCACTGGCCAAAGACCCAACTCTCCCAACTCTCAAGGCTGGTTCACGTCAATCACTGGCAGGCGGGTGTTTTTCTTTTCGAAACCATTGCCTGTTTGATAGCTGTGCTTATTCAGAAGACCTCAAACAAATGAACATTAAATAAACATTCAGAGACGGGCTCTGAATGGGCAGCAGAGGAAATGTTTAAAAGGGTGTGGATCCCAATCACAGAAAGCTTTCACACACAGCCGCCTCTGTGAGAAACAACAGAAATTTCCTTGAATGGGAAGCAACATGTTTGCAAAAATAAGAAAGAAATCCACTTACAAGAACCCAGCAGTAACTGTGTACCATGGAGTTTAAATACCATGAGGTGGATGATTGGTGAATGAGAACAGCTGTGTTAATGAGCAGACAAACAGGTGCTGAGTGTCAGAGTGTACAGGGCAAACTAGATTACAATGAAAGGTAACTTCTCTATCTTCAATCTGATCCTGAAGAGAAACCAAGTAATCAGCGACCCTTTTCAGCTCCTACTTGTAAGGTTCTAGCAGGAACGAAGCCCAGGGCGCAGGCAGGCTCAAAAATATAACAAAAATTTATTTTTAAATAACAAAAGGAGGGCTGAGAAACACAGGGGAACACTGAAAACACTAGAAAACTAAGGAAAATAAACACAGACCATGACACTACTGGGGCATCTTGTGGGGGTCATACCTATGTTCCCTGGTACTCATGTACCCTGGTACTTATGTTTCCCAGTATCTATGTTCCCTGGTACCTATGTTCCTCTGTACTTATGTTCCACTTATTTTCCCTCATACTTGTGTTGACCAATATGTTCCCTGGTTGTTACCAGATAATGCACTTAAGTACCCCAGTACCTCTGTATGTACCCCAGTATACAGTGGGGAGATCAAGTGTTTGATACACTGTTGATTTTTCAGGTTTTCCCACTTGCAAAGCTTGTAGA
>NW_013952911.1:377865-380196 GCF_001266775.1 Austrofundulus limnaeus | reverse complement strand
TGCTATGTGTTTACATCCATCGCCGCCATGTTTGTAATGAGAACATGAGAACAAACGTATTCACGTGACTTTAATAACATTTATTACTTAATGGAAACACTGCAGTTGTGAAACTGTGTTTTTTCAACATTAACAGAATATCAACAAAGTTTTGTGCACATTTGCAATGGAAACACAGCTTGTGACAAAAATTGTGTCATTTTGTTTGCCTGCCCATTCTCCACTCGAGACCCAGACCAAACTTCTTCTCACAGGCAAATGCTCCAGGTGTGTGACTGATCAGACGTCTGAGGCAGTCAGGTTCATTTATATGACCTTTGCAGACTCTAATATAAATCATCAAATGATCAAAACTTCCTGGACACAGAGAGCACAGATGAATCATGCAGGGATGTGACAATCCTTGATCAGGGGCCCGTGAGTTGATGCAACTTTTGTTTTATTCAATTGATCAAAAGTCATGCCGCGAATGTATAGTCTTCATTAAAAAGTAAAATATATTTTAGTTCAAGCTGTTTTCTGCATTCTGAGAGACTTTCATTAAAAACATTGACTCTAAAGTGTGTTTTAAGGCACACAAGCTACATAATCTGATTGGGTCAGTGCCGAAATTTACCCATATCAGAATCTGAGAAAGAAATCTGTGACGGGTTCAGCAGTGGGAGGAGTTTCCCAGAAGCTCTGCGTCTCATAAACTATGAAAGGTGTGTGCAGAAACAAATGTCCCATAACCACATGACCAGGAGTTGAATCTTTGTCCTCACACGGGGCGGATCTAGGATTTTTCTGAATAAGGGAGAAGGGGTTCTCTGCAATCAAAGTGGGCGTGTCACAAGAGTGGGCGTGTCTAAAGCATAAACACTGATTGGCTAGTTGTAATTCCTCATTTTTTTTTCACCTAGCTTTCACCACTGTGAACGTGCTCGAAGGATTATTATGTATACACATATATTAGGGTTGCAACGATACAGGAAGTTCACGGTTCGGTTCGGTTCGATACTTTAGTCTCACAGTTCGATATTTTTTCGATACAAAAACAGAAATTTCCGTGCCCCTTTTAAAAGAGTCGGTGTGAGGCTGCTAGCGAGCTATATCCACCCTGAAGGTTAATCTTGGACAATATCTGATGATCGACTCTTTTAAATGAAACCAGAGAGCGTTGACNCACACACACACACACACACACACACACACACACACACACACAAGTTTGCACAGCTATCTAATTGGGGACATTCCATTGACTTCCATTACATTTCTACAGCCTAACCCTGACCACAAACCCTAAGCTAAACTCAGTTCACACCTTGGTCCTAAACCCAACCCACAGATGGCATTTAAACCAAATGGGGACTCAACTTTTGTCCCCAAATGCACCAGTTTTCCCCAAATGTAGGGTTTTTGTCTTAAAATTGACCCCAAATGCACCAGTAGTCCCCAAATGACTGGTGTGTGAGCTGGTTCAAGTCCCCATAAGTAACTCAATCAAACCCCCACACACGTTTGCACAGCTATCCAACTGGGGGCATTCCATTGACTTCATTACATTTCTACAGCCTAACCCTGACCACAAACCCTAAGGCTAACCTCACAGGTACCTACCTGACCCTAAACTAACCTAAACTCAATTCACACCTTGGTCCTAAACCCAACCCCCAACCCACCAATGACATTTAAACCAAATGAGGACTCCACTTTTGTTCCCAAATGTAGGATTTTTGTCTTAAAATTGCCCCCAAATGTCACCAAAGCCGAACCCACCATGTCCTAACACGAGAGCCAATGGAATCATTCCTCGAATGACTGCACATGGCAACAGGATGATAAATCACTAATGGTCAAACATTAAAAATATCATTCTGTGATCACGTTATTAATAACAACTACCACTCTAAACTGGTCAATAACTGTAAAAATGACTGGCAACCATTTTAAATTAGATTGATTCCCAAAGGTAACCAGTGGTGATTATTTCTAAAAGTTCCATTAGGACTCATGAGATATTTTGCTAACAGACAAACAGGGCTGACTCCAAGGCTAAAGGTTATGTTAAGTGTTGGAGCACAGTCTCAGCTGATAACACAATCCCAATGATTTGTGGCTTCAACACATAGTGTCCTCAGTTCACAAACTCTTACTGAGTGTTGAAAGCTGATGGAACAAGTGGGAAACATGACCTGGTCCAAACTTTTTTAGAACGTGTTGCATCAAAATCAAAATGAGTGAAAATTAGAAGAAAAAAAAAGAAAAGAAACAATAACGTTTATCTGTTTGAAGATTAAAGGGATCCCTGATTAATTGTAACATTAGACTTTATTTACTAAACATATA
>NW_013952911.1:370857-376865 GCF_001266775.1 Austrofundulus limnaeus | reverse complement strand
CAGCCTCGCACCGAGGACCTATCCACGTCATCATTTACCCAGAATGCTTTGTGTGCAAATAAAATGGCTCCGTCCGTGTTAAAATATATTTTTAAATTTAAATACCATGTCTTTGCAGTGGATTCAGTTGAATAGGATTTTAAAATCATCATAATCTATTTTATTAGTTTTACACAATGTTCCAACTTCATTGGGATTGGGGTTGTAGTAGAGAAGATTTTAGATTAATAGCTGTAAAACTGATTGAGTTAAAGCCTCTGTTTTTTTTTTTAATGTCACATGGTGGTTGGCGGCCATCTTGTATTAGCACGACTTCAAAACGTGATCACTTGTACATCCATTGATTAGCTTATTTTGTTTCTAAGGGTGCAACGATACAGGAAATTCACGGTTCGGTTCAATACTTTAGTCTCAGAGTTTGATATTTTTTCGATACAAAAAAGAGAAATGTCCATGCCCCTTTTAAACTTCTAATTTATTTAAAAATAATGAACATTTGTTTAATGTCAAAAGTACAGTTTTTAAATTAAATGTTGCTGAAACAGCAAGTTTCTCAGTGGATCTGAGCTCAAAAATACAGCCTAGGTGGAGTAGTCAAACACAGATCCACTGATCCTTRAACACAGAGCATCTTCAGAAGACAAGTTGATAAAATAAATTTTAAAAATCTGTATTGTTTCATACAGAACTGTTCGATACGGTTTGATACGGGTACATGTATTGTTCACCCCTATTTGTTTCCTTACAAATTGTCTGGTGGTTCATGAGATATTTTGCTAACAGACAGACCCAGGAACACACTGCCTTTCGGTGGTGTTGGGATTGGGGGGCAGTAACAAGGTAGAGCCTGTTTTTAAAGCAGGAAACTGTGCATTAAAAGAAGCAGCTGCTGAGCACACTCCTGCTGGAGCAAGAAGACGGGCCACCAGCAGTCTTGGCATGGACCAGGTCCGGTTTCTCACGGTCTGAGGACGGCCTGTCAGGGGTCAGCAGTTTAGACTCAGCTCCACAGGCAGCAGAACCTTCTTTTAGATTTAACAACAGAAGTGACGACTGAACGTTGGTGCAGTTTTAACCTTCAGGAGGTGAAAAATAAACATCTTTCAGTTCTGTTTTATATTTACATGCTTAAAAATAGATAAATAAAACAGTTGCTGCTCTGGATTGTTCATGTGTGTTAAAGGGACCTTCTGGCTATTTTGACACAGTGAACAGTAAATATCTTACCTGTTGTTGATGGCTCTTTGAACAAGTTCAGTTTAGAGAATAGAGTCTGACAGAACTCATGAGCTAACAGCTAATCTGAATGTAGCGAGGACCAGAGTGGATTACTACCAGGACTGGGTGACAAACTACATTATGTGTCAAACTCAAGGTCTGTGGGCCAAATCAGGCCCTCATTAACATGATTTACCCAAAGGTAATACTTTCATTGTGAAATACATTTGGTGCATTTGTCTTGTGATAGCTGGTCAACGTTCAAACAAAGAAACTGAGGATTGAACTTATCAGTAATCTTGGAAAGAGCAACATAGAATTGATTTTAATTATCCTTTTCTGTATTCTCTTCTTATTTTAAAGTAAAATAATTAGATTTTTACTGAGGATTTTCTTTTCATACCTGATTTGCTGGATTGTGATCAAATAAATCTGGAAGAAATAATACAAAATAAAAATGTTGATAGCCTGGGAACCTGCAACAGCCACCTTCAAAACGTTTCTAGTTCTTCTGCCTTTCTATAGCCTGATCCACACTGCCAAGGACTTTGAATTTACGTAATGGGCCTTTCAAATTATTTGACTGGTTGTCCTTTTTTGATTGACATCTCATTTGACCAACTCAAGTTATCACTCCAAAACCCAAAACTCAGTGGTGGGCACCAGCCCTCTGAAGCACAAATCCACTAATTATGGACCTAAATATTTAATTTATGCTTCAGTGGTCTTACTAATTTTTATAATTCATAAGCAGATTTGCACTTTCTAAAATTAAAAAGCAGAACCACTAATAACTAATTATCTAGCCGTCATCATTATGTTGAACAGCAGAAGGTATGACTGTCAATGAATCACAACATGTGATCTATCCAACAGCACCCCTCCCAGATAAACACTCTTATTGTGAAGGTATACATCCTGCTGACTGTTGCTTTGGGTCACGCTTCTGATTTCCCACAATGCTTTGTGTCTGCTTGCGTAGCAGGAAGGCTACAGCAAAAACAGTAAATGTTTGTAATCCATACTAAAATTTTGTATGTATTGATTTATTTTATTTTACAATTGAAGCTCCTTTAAAAAAAAAAAAGTTTAAACACTGGAGCTCAAAAGCAATCAGCCAACGGTGTTAGAGACTCAGAAATGATTTAAAGACGTTATGCTGATGAAGACTGACATCTAGTGGTCAACTGGAGCAACTACATGGAAAACTTTAAAATCCAGATAGAAAAAAATCAAAAATCAGTAGTTCCTCTGGATGGTTCTTCTTTAGTGAAACGTTTCGTCTCTCCTCCAAGAGACTTCTTCAGTCTGATGAGTTTCAGGTGAACTGGAAATCTATAAAATCCAATGGAAACATGAAAAACTTCAAAATCCAAGCTCTTATTTTGAAGGGAAGATACTAGTTTCCAGTTCTCCGTGCTTTTGTTTCCCATCAGTCCGTCATGTACCCAGAATGCATCGCTTCAGTTTTCCAATAAACAGTTTTAAAATTACTTTATTGATGCTTCTTTAANGTTTTAAAATGACTTTATTGATGCTTCTTTAATGAAAAATCTACAACAAACAAAAGAAAAAGACAAAGAAGCAGCCGAACTAGCAATCCTCAACAACTTTTTAAAGAATCAGCCGAACTAGCAATCCTCAACAACTTTTTAATTTTTACACCAGGAGCTAAAGGTCTGTTTCAGGAAATCACATCCCCAGCTATCAGCGGTTGTAGGATTAAGTTGTAAAATGATTCATACACCACTAGTTGGCAGTGTTGTACATATATTGTACATGAATTGTCAGCTAGTAAGTGGCACATTGAACTTGTGCTTTAAAATTAGCTTCTGTTAGTTTTTCTATGGCATTAGCATTTTTGAAGATGTGGGTCTAAATATTTTCATAAGTGCATCAGAAATTGTGGAGCTAAGTTGTGGATTAGCGCTGCCCACCACTGCCAAAATGTATGACAAGCTCCTAATGTCCTGCCCATGGTACATGTGTTTGATTGACTGTGGAATCGTCCAATCAGCCCTGAGCTTCATTCTGACCCAGGCTGTGTAGTCAATCACCTCACCTTTCATTTACTTATATACCAAAAAAACCAGCTGAATGAGAAATAATTACTGTTGTTACTGATTTATCAATGTTATTGCTATGACTCAATGAAGTTGTTGATTATTCCTGCATCGTTAACATGTTAAAAATGATCGATTCCTGCTTATAATGACATGTAACCATGAATTCACTGTACAGTCAGAGATGAAACTACAAACTAAAACTTTGGCATTACTTGTTGGAGTCAACACTGTTTGTCTGTTAGTAAAATATCATCTGAGCATAAGCAAATTGCACAACATATTTGTCAGCCTGTCCCTGGTGCACTCAGCCAGGCATGCTAACCTGCTCATTGAGCTGTTGAACCTGGGGACTCAGCAGTCAGCAGGTGGGCTGGACCTGCAGCCAGAGTTCAGCTGGTTCTCCAGCAGCAGCTTGAACACAGGATCCTCTGTGTTAACACATTCTGCTGAGCTCTCTTCATGTCAGTCGTAAATTTTCCTGAGGTGGTGCTGATAACACCGCAGGCTGCTCGGCTCACGATGCTCCGCCAGAACTCCTCGGGCTGCTGCCAAGTCTCAGCTTGTCTGCACTGGTTCCACTCGTCATTCCTGCAGGTCTGAAAGACGACGGAGGGCAGAGCCTGCTGCCGTGGTAAGTATCAGCCACCACCGAAGGCAAACGTGTGATAATGTTTTTCCCATCTGTGTACTTGTTGAGCTTTTAGCACATTCAAAAATCATGCAGTGTGTTGTGTTGGAAGTAAGGACTAGGAAGAATGCTCAGCTACTACCACAACAATTTAACTCAAGGTCTGAAGAACTGGTTAAAATACAGCAAATTTCTTCTTTGTTTGAGTCAGCTGGTTGTGGCGGTCGTCTTTAATTCAAGAATCAAGAATCGTTTATTGTCATTTTTACACAACATCAGATGCAATGCAGAATGAAATTTGCAGTTTTGAACATCCGTCCGGAGAAACACACACATGACAGACACGGGGGAACGAATGTCCAGGGCCCTGTGCAACGATGTGCGCTACCTTGCAGTTTACACACACATAGGAAGGATGAGTTAAAAAAAGAGCTTTGATCCAGTGTTTAATACAAAAACAGAAAACACACGAGCATCGCACAAAAAAACTACTCTGTAGATAGGAGCAGAGGCAGCTGAGCAGGGAGGGGGTTGGGGGAGGGGAGAACATGTATGAACGGGGGAAGGGATTGCAGAGGAACTGGTGACATCAAGGACAAAGCATCAGGACCAATCAGAGACCTCCAGAGTCCAACCAGTTGTTATCAATCGAACACAGTTCACTAGAGTTCAGTTCTCTGTTCCAACCAACGTGGCCTCGGACTGGGACCGGACACAGGTGGGGGTGGGGGAAGGGATGAGGGAGAATCAAGGCTTCCACCCACACACATATCATCCAGGGAGTTTTATCAGCCTGTGACCAAGGTCACATCATAATTGGGTTGACTCCTGAAGTAGATGCACATTCTAACATTACATTTTGTAAATCTCATAATAATCCATCAAGTGGTTCATGAGATATTTTGCTAACAGATGCACAAAAAGGCAGATGTCTGTAGAAACATTATTGATGATGACAAACGCACTGGACCAGTTCTTCACCACTACCAGGGTCCTCGAGGGGACATGAGAGTTTGTCCGTCCAGTCTACATGGGTTTTGTGGACTTGGAGAAGACATCGACCGTGTTCCTTGAGGTACACTGTGGGGGGATGAGGACCAGCACCTCCCAATCTGAGTCCATGGTCCTCAGTCAGTAAAGGGTGGGTTGCTCTCTCCAGGTTGGGGGTGAAGTTCTGCCTCAAGTTAAGGAGTTCAAACATCTTGGGGTTTTGTTCACGAGTGAAGGAAGAATGGAGCGTGAGATTGACAGGTGGGGCCAGATCTGGTGTTAAACTGGTAGTGCTGGCTCACTGATGGACAGGATGTGGGCCAGGTCTAGGAATGATGGCATGCGCCACAACTGGCCCTGCTGCAGTTGGGTTTATGTGGTGCTGGCCCATGCATGGATCATCTCTGGAAAACCATATCTGGGCCACCAAAGGTTGTCAGTCTGGGCTGAGTGTTAACAGTGTTAATGCCTTGTGTGGGCCAGTACTGGGCCAAGCAACTTTTGATATGTGGGTTTACAGATAGATGCAGCTTCTGCACTATTGCAGACTCTGTACTGGTCTGTTGTGGTTCAGAGAGCTGAGCTGTAAGGTGAAGCTCTCTGTTTACAGGTTGGTCTACGTTCCTGTCTTATCCTACGGCCACAAACTTTGGGTAGTGACCAAAAGAACGAGATAGAGGGTACAGGAGGTCAAAATGAGCTTTCTCTGCAGGCTTTCCCTTAGAGATAGAGTGAGAAGTTCAGTTCTCCAAGAGAGTGGAGCTGCTGCTCCTCCACATCCAGAGGAACAAGTCAAGGTTCATCTAGTGCTTCGTGGATGCTTCTTTAGGGAGGTTTCTGCACGTCCAACTGGGAGGAGACCCCAGGGAAGACCCAGGACATGTTATGTACTGTATGTATGTATGTATGTATGTATGTATGTATGTATGTATGTATGTATGTATGTATGTATGTATGTATGTATGTATGTATGTACTGTATGTATGTATGTATGTATGTATGTATGTATGTATGTATGTATGTACTGTATGTATGTATGTATGTACTGTATGTATGTATGCATGTATGTATGTACTGTATGTATGTATGTATGTACTGTATGTATG
>NW_013952911.1:368611-369857 GCF_001266775.1 Austrofundulus limnaeus | reverse complement strand
AAATTCTCCTGATAAAATATTTTTCTTCTTATTCTGTTTGAGTTTTTGATCTTAACATTAAGAAGTCATTCCTCAAGATAAATTAAAAATATAACCTTTAAATAAACAAAACTCATTTCAACATCAGATCAATTGTTACTTTCAAGTGAAAAATGATTTTCTCACAAAAACAAAAAGTTAAAGAGTTTAATTTCAGGACAGGATGAACTGTTATTAATGATAATAATGATGTTATAGATCATGTCAGGTGTTATAACTGTGGTAATAAACATGTACAGCGGGTGGAACTGAAGAACTAAATCTGTATTATCAAAACTGGGGGTTCTGGGTCTAACGGGACCCGGTTCACTGATGGACCAGGTTTATATTTGAACCKCCAGTGAGTAAAATGAGCTRAAGRTGAGCTAAAACACAGCAGAAGCTAATGTAGCTCAGTCTGCTGCCTTTGTGCTTCATGTTGTGTCAGCAGGTTGTTGTTGGTAAATAAAATATGGCTAATGCTAATGTTAGCATCTGTATCAACACTGATGTGATCACTTTCTACTGTGTTAGCATAATTTCTAACTGAAGATGTTTTTAATCAGGAGTTATTTGGTTTCAGTAAAGTTGATTTAATGTTATAAATCTGTTTGTAACGACACAATGACCTGATGTTTTATAGAAACTCTGAGGATTAGAAGAATAAAATCTCTAATTCAAGCCTGTGATGTAGTTAGTTGCCACAGAAGCAAACTCCTGGTTCTCACCATCATCCACACACACAAACACACACATATATAAATAAGTCAATTACAGGTGTACACAGGTAATACATTTGCTCTTTACTGCTAAGTCTAAGTACAGGCACTATAGAGTGAAGCATTGTGGGAGACTGAGTGCTTAGCTGATCTCTTTCTAACTAGCAGCTTTGTAACCTTCAGCTCTGAAGAACCTGAACCTGCTGAGGTTTAAGGTGTAGAACATTTCTGACAGATGTTTAAAACCCCGACTGTTTCAAACTTCTTGTTCTGCTTTCACAGGAAATGAGTGAATAAATATCTGACAGGATTCAGACTGAGAAGAACTTCCTGTCAGTATTTGTACTTTTATCTTTCAGCTCAATCATCAACTTCCTGTCAGTGTTTGTAGTTTTGTCTTTCAGTTCATACATCAACTTCCTGTCAGTGTTTGTAGTTTTGTCTTTCAGTTCATACATCAACTTCCTGTCAGTGTTTGTAGTTTTGTCTTTCAGTTCATACATCAACTT
>NW_013952911.1:361513-362743 GCF_001266775.1 Austrofundulus limnaeus | reverse complement strand
ACACACACACACACACACACACACACACACACACACACACACACACACACGCCAGTCTTACTGATCTCAGATCAGAACTGCCCATTACCAGCCATCTTTAAGCCCCGCCCCTTTCTTACCCCTCGAAGCAGTGAGCAACGGTGAGAGCCCACCTCCGAGCGATGAGGACGCAGCCGCAGACGTGTCCGCTCTGACCACTCTGTAGTGAGCACTGCCACGGCCACGCCCCCCGGCGTGACACCCGACCCCCCAGGATCCGTTTCTTCCTGTGAGGACGGAGACTCAGAGCTGGACGGAGACCACACTCTGAGGACAGGAGACAGATGGAGACTGGAATATCTGACATCTGTCCACTTTTGTTGTTTGTTGAAATAAAATAAATCATTTGTTCATCAGATGATCTGAGAACAAATACACATAAATCAGTGTGTTTACCTTCTCTGGAACAAAGAACTGAAACTCTGCGTCTGGAAAGACATGCGTGGCTGCAGGAGGGACAGAGACACAGGAAGTCAGGTAAGACAATATAAATAATGATAAAAAGTGGTTTCAGGTAGCTGCAGGAGTAAAAAGAAGATTTTATCAGGATCAGATAAACTGAGAGTTCAGCTCACATGGGGGGTYGCCCGGGATCAGTTCACCAACACAAAACATTAAACATTAGAGTATCTGAGGTTCTAGTTCTTACCTTCTCTTCTCCAGTCGGGCCTGCAGGGCAGAACCGTTCCTCAGATTCCAGTCTGGATGAACATGTAACCACCGCCGACGTCCCGGGACTCCGGGCTGGTCTGGTACCATGGAAACAGAGGAGGGGACCCTGAGGCGACGGATGTGTGTGTTTCACTTCAGAGGTGGGCGGAGTCTCGCAGAGCATCATGTGTGTGTTACTAACCTTACCCTAGACCCAGCTGGGCACAAGTCAGCCTGCTCAGGTCCTGGTTCCACTCGTCTGCACAGACCTGATACTCTGCCGCGGTCCTGAACACGGTCAGAACCGGACCGGACCGGTCGGACAGAGACACTGCAGGGACAGGGATACACACAGAACCAATCACAGTCTGAAGGGACATTTATTAAAACCTTCACTTCTAGGCTTGACTGATCCTGAATATTTATAACGTTTAAATAAATAAAGTTTTTTAAAGACTTGATGAAATCAAASTTCTGACAGTCTGAGCTCAAACTGGATCTGATAACCAGTATGATGACTAAGGATTATATATTATACCT
>NW_013952911.1:358476-360205 GCF_001266775.1 Austrofundulus limnaeus | reverse complement strand
AATTATTAATAACTAATGATAATAACTAATAACTAATGATAATTATTAATAACTAATGATAATAACTAATAACTAATGATAATTATTAATAACTAATGATAATAACTAATGATAATTATTAATAACTAACAATAATTCTAACTAGTGATAACATAAAAGTAATGCTGATGGTGTTGGGCGTGGGCTCAGTGTTGGTGGTACCACAGTTCCACTCGTCGGAGCTGTCGGAGCAGTGCTGGTGTCCATCACACCACAGGGTCCGGTGGACACACTGATGGTTGTTACAGGACAGCTCGTTGTCTCTGCACACCGCTGAGGACACACAGACCAGGACATCCTGTCAAAACCTGATCCACCTGTCCCCCACCTGTCAAACCAGTGAAATATTTACAGCAGTTGGCCTCGTCCACCAGCAGGGGGCAGTCTGGGAACCCGTCACAGATCATACTGGGTTTGATGCAGACCTTGCTGCCGGGACACTCCCACAGAGCGCGCTCAGAACATCCTGTCCAACACAAACACAAACCTTTGACTTCCTGTCCCCGCACACCAGACGAGGACGACTGTCTTCATCTCACCACAGTTGTCCTCGTCGCTGTGGTCGTCACAGTCCAGGTGTCCGTCACAACGTTTGGTCCCCAGGACGCAGCGACCCGACTGACACTTGAAGTGGCTGGGGGAGCACTCTGTTACCACGGAAACACATAATCATCATCATCAGAGCGTTATACCACCTTCATMATCATCATCATCATCMTCATCATCATCAGAGAGGACAGTACCGTCCACACCGTCCTCCGGCAGCAGGCAGCTGGAGTTCCCTCCCTCCTCTGGAAACTGGCTGCAGTCTGAGTCCTCGGGCCACTGCAGACCCACGATCCCCAGAACCGACTCACATTTCTCCTTAGCGTTACGACACAAAGACCTGCAGGGAGGACCAGAGGGGACAGGTGGACCCAGGTCCAGGTTCAGTTTGCTTCTTAAATAGAAAACATATTTTATTTTCTGTCCTCCTAACCACCATCAGGTCCTGCAGGAACCCAGACCTCCCTGTCCCCAGAGACAGTCTCCAGGACCTCACAGTCCTGCTGGAGTCTATTCGGCACCAGGAGCCAATGCAGGGAACACAGGAGGTCTTTGGTCCCTGACCTGATCAACCCTGGTTCTGACTCACTTCCAGGACTAGTTCTGACCTGCAGGGCGGGACCCTCTGCAGGCTGAGGGGGTCACACTTGGGTACGAGCAGCGTGCAGGCGTAGAACATGAGGTACTGGTAGCAGCCGGTCTGGACCAGGGCCGGGAACAGTGAGGACTCCCAGGACACGGAGGACTCTCTCTGGGACAGGTGTCCCAGGTAGTTGGGGTAGGTGGTGAGGTTGTAGGGCAGGTTCAGGCACAGCTCCAGGGTAATGGGTTCACAGTGAGCTGCAAGACAGAGAGCAGGGTCAGAACCAGAACCAGAACCAGAGGGAGATATGAGGCCGGATCAGTTTCTAATCTGAACTTTGGTCCACATCTTTAAAAACAACAATCTGTCAAACATTTAAAGTTGTATTTAATGTAAATGTCAAAAAATAAAGAATTGATTTTATTCCAGATCTTCTTCTCTTCAGACTCCAATCGGTCTGTTTCAGGTGGTCTTCTTCTCTTCAGACTCACTGTCAGATCTGTTTCAGGTGGTCTTCTTCTCTTCAGACTACAGTCTGTTTCAGGTGGTCTTCTTCCCTTC
>NW_013952911.1:350538-352616 GCF_001266775.1 Austrofundulus limnaeus | reverse complement strand
ACACACACACACACACACACACACACACACACACACACACACACACACACACACACACTGTATTTATATGTATATACAGGCTCATTTCCTAATTCTATTTACTATAATTGTATAACCTGCTGTAACAAGAACAAGAACTGCACCTTTAAGTTTCTACACGACTCATCCATCACCA
The DNA here is from genome assembly GCF_001266775.1 of Austrofundulus limnaeus. Lineage (NCBI taxonomy): Eukaryota > Metazoa > Chordata > Actinopteri > Cyprinodontiformes > Rivulidae > Austrofundulus > Austrofundulus limnaeus. The sequence continues at coordinate 352,441 of NW_013952911.1, read as the reverse complement.
TATTGTTGTGGAGAAATTAAACGAAACTTCGTTCACTTTTGTATGGTGAACTGTACAACCCTGAATGACGAAGTTGTTGAATTGAATAGATAATCTGATAAATCTGAATTAATCTGATCAAAACTAAAAGTGTTTTTTATGTCAGATATAAATAAAACCAGTTGAAGTTTAAAGCTTTATAACTGGCTTATGAGTGGCTGAACTGGAGAGCTCCTTCAGTGACAGACTGCAGCATACGAGGTGCACAAAGGAGCGTTATCGCAGATCCTTCCTCCCAGCAGCTGTCAGACTTTATAACCAGCATCATGCCAAAAAATCACAGTAAGTGTTTACACACCTGCTGCTGCAACATTGTTTACAGTCTAAACGTTAGACTGTTACAATTCATTGTAATTCCTCCACTGAACAATCATTTGCACTACACTCTGCTGTAATTACACATCTGTGTTTCTTGTCTGTAATGTGATTCTTCACTTTACACTTATTGGTCTGTTGGATTGTTTTTACACTCAAAACAGGAAACTTCTGATTCTGAATGTTGGATATTCTGAAACAAGACATCGTTTTTCTATCCTTGCACAATTCTTCATGTTATATTTTTATTTTTATTAGTAGTAGTTGCATCATGGCTAGTAAGTGCTTTGTTTTGTGTGTAATATCTATAGTTTGTAAAGTAACTAGTGTGTGAACCTTCGTACTGATGCTGTTGTGACACCTGAATTTCCCCACTGCAGGACAATAAAGGCTATCTCTATTTCTATCTCTATTTCTATTTCTATTTCTATTTATTTGTAGACCTATTTCAACCACCAGGTGGCACTACGTGTTTCAACCACCAGGTGGCACTACGTGTTTCAACCACCAGGTGGCACTACGTGCTTCAACCACCAGGTGGCACTACGTGCTTCAACCACCAGGTGGCACTACGTGCTTCAACCACCAGGTGGCACTACGTGTTTCAACCACCAGGTGGCACTACGTGTTTCAACCACCAGGTGGCACTACGTGTTTCAACCACCAGGGGGCACTATGTGCTTCAACCACCAGGTGGCACTATGTGTTTCAACCACCAGGTGGCACTGCGTGCTTCCTGTTCTTATATCAACACATCTGTCCTCAGACACAGAACCAGACTCAGACGTCAGTGTTTCTCACCACAGTTGAGTTCATCGCTCAGATCTCCACAGTCATCATAACCATCACACACCAGAGGCAGAAGCACACAGCGACCCGTGTTACAGCGGAACTCTGAGTCTGAACATTCTGCAGAAACACACAGAGGTCAGAGGTCACAGCTTCATCATCATCATCATCAGCAGCAGCAGCAGCTTTTCACCTTCTGATTCAAGTGAAACAGTTTTTCACTGATGGGGTTTATTTTCTTTGATTCAACTCTTTTTATTCTTACTTTCTGATTGTTGTTAGTCTGTTTTTACTTTGTGTCTCGTGTTTCTATCAGATCAGTTTCTCTGTTGGTTCCTGTGGTTCACTTTGTTTCGTTGAGTCCAGTGTAAACCTGCAGCTGTGAAGACCAGGTCAGACAGAGGCTGAGAGGCCTGAGCCACCACAGACACTTTGTCTTCTTTACATTCCTCAACTTATATCCTCTTTATGTTTCCATGACCACCACACCCACTTCACCAGCTCCCAGCCCATCCATCACCTGCAAACAGGTCCCCATGACGACGGGCTGAAAACACTATTATTTATGCAGACGACAAAACAATGAGACTGTGTGTGTTTGTTTGTGTGTGTGGACGCTAGGTCCCCACGGGTCCAATTGCAAATAATAGATGTGGGGTTAGGGTCAGGGTTAGGATATAAAGTCTAAAAAACATGAATGGAAGTCAATGGAAGGTCCCCACGGGGATCAAAAACATACATTTGTGTGTTTGTGTGTGTG
>NW_013952911.1:347345-347703 GCF_001266775.1 Austrofundulus limnaeus | reverse complement strand
TGAATGAATGAATGAATGAATGAATGAATGAATGAATGAAATGTACAGAAAAACCTTCCATGAAACAGCCACGGTGGTGCTGCAGGTCAGGTGGAGTTGAAGACACTATTATGAACAAGTGTGTGTGTTAATTTCAGATGTTGTGAGGGGGATATTATTAGTCCTAAACACACACATACACACAAACACACACACATCCTTGTATTTGCATCAAACTGAGGACATCGGATTGACTTCCATACATTTTTTGTAACTGTATTTATGCTTAAACCAGAAATTTTCCATAAAATTAACCATTACTGGTCTATAGTTAACTCTAACCATTACTGGTCTATAGTTAACATTAACCATTACTGGT
>NW_013952911.1:343917-345933 GCF_001266775.1 Austrofundulus limnaeus | reverse complement strand
TGTTTGTTTGTTTGTTTGTTTGTTTGTTTGTTTGATTGTTTGTTTGTTTTGCAGTTGTTTTCTCTACCTAACGTGGCTGTGTGTGTCTTGTCAGGTGGTGAACAGGTAGAACTCTTTGAATGGTCTGGAGCCGGCAGTCTGGACCAGTGAGGGACTGAGGCCTTCAGCACCTACAGATGACAACATCCTGCATGCCGCACAGAGATGGAGGTTTGAAATACTTGTTTGAGATTTGTGAATCTGCACCATCGTAAGTCACTTTTTGTAATAGTATAAACAAGAGAGTTTTATATTGTGTGCTTTGACTTTAGTTTTATGTTTTGTTTTCCACCCTGTATGGAGAGAAAGAGAGGAGATTTCTTTGAATAAATGGAGACTAGTTCCCGTGCTCCAAAGTTATTTAAGTTAGTGGTTCTCTCAGTGTGCAGGTTTTCAGCCCTCATAGCTCGCACATTACAGGGAGTAATATTTGAAGGAGGTAAAAAAATTGATCCTTTTTGGTCGAGCATCACTTTTCTCTTTCTCTGTCAGGAGTTAAGTAAGGATTTTATCTTTTCTTTTTTTGTAGGTATATATATGGTTAAGTAGATATTTTTGTTTGACAATACTTTAAATTAAATAAAACTAGCAACACATTACGTTCTTTTTTATTTAAAGAAGTGAGGAGTAGGGAGACGAAAAATTATTTTTTGATACCGAGACTGGACGAGTAGATCTCGGCAAACTGCCGACTTCAAAAGTAGCTCTTGGTTCAAAAAAGGTTGGGCACCCCTGCCTTAAACAGAATTTTGGCTCCTGATGTAAAAATTAAAACGTCCTTGAGGATTGCTAGTTCGGCCGATTCTTTAAAAAGTTGATGATTATGATTGCTAGTTCGGCTGCTTCTTTGTCTTTTTTCCTTTGTTTGTTGTAGATTTTTCATTAAAGAAGTATCAATAAAGTAATTTTAAAACTGTTTATTGGAAAACTGAATTCTGGGTACATGACGGACTGACGGGAAACAAAAGCATGGGGAACATGAAACTAGCATCTTCCCTTCAAAATAAGAGCTTGGATTTCAAAGTTTTTCTTGTTTCCATTGGATTTTAAAGTTTGCCAGTTCACCTGAAACTTATCAGACTGAAGAAGTCTCTTGGAGGAGAGACGAAATGTTTCACTAAAGAAGAACCCATCCAAAGAACCTAATTATTTTTTCTTTTTGACTTTTTCTACCTGGATTAGGACGTTTTCCATGTAGTTTTTCCAGTTGACCACTAGATGTCAGTCTTACCAGCATAACTTATTTAAATCATTTCTGAGTCTCTAACACCGTTGACCGATTGCTTTTGAGCTCCAGCGTTTAAGCTTTATTTTAAAAAAGGCGCTCTGATTGTAAAGTAAAATACAGCGGGTAAAATAAGAATTTAACACATCACCATTTTTCTCAGTAAATATATTACTAGAGGTGCTAATGACATGAAATTTTCACCAGATGTTGGTAACAACCCAAGTGATCCATCCAAAGAAATCAAACCATAAATGACCATAAATGAAGTTATTTGTAATAATGTGGAATGGCACAGGGCAAAAGTATTGAACACGCTTACTGAAATTTATCTAATACTTTGTACAAAAGCCTTTGTTGTCAATGACAGCTTCAAGATGCCTCCTGTATGGAGAAACTAGTGGCATGCATTGCTCAGGTGTGATTTTGGCCCATTCTTCCACACAAACAGTCTTCAAATCTTTAAGGTTTCCTGGGTCTCTTCTATGAACTCTGATCTTTAGTTCTTTCCATGAATTTTCTATTGGATTCAGTTCAGGTGATTGGCTGGGCCATTCCAGCAGCTTTATTTTCTTTCTCTGAAACTAATTGAGAGTTTCCTTGACTTTGTGTTTGGGCTCATTGTCTTGCTGAAATGTCCAGCCACGTTTAAGCTTCATCATCCTGGTAGATGGAAGCAGATTTTTATCAAGAATGTCTCTGTACATTTTTCCATCCATCCTTCCTTCAATTATTTTATCAGTGTGTGAATG
>NW_013952911.1:340939-342917 GCF_001266775.1 Austrofundulus limnaeus | reverse complement strand
GTATTACACAGGCTTGTTTAAATGTTGTGCAGCAAACTTTAAAGGAGCTTCAACATGCTGTTTCTTCAGCAGTGGAGTCAGAAATCTTGTGAGGAGCACCTGGTCGTGGTCGGTTTATGGTGAAATGATGTTCTTTCCACTTCTGAATTATGGCCCCAACAGTGCTCACTTGAACCTTCAGAAGTTTAGACATTCTTCTGTAACCGATGCCATCATTATGCTTTGCAACAATAAGGTTGCAAAGGTCTTGAGAGAGCTCTTTACTTTTACCCATCATCAGATGTTTCTTGTGTGATACCTGGCCATCTTTTGGGACTGAACCAGCTGATATTAATTTGTACTGACAAGGGGCGGGCTTGTTTTCAAATTACTGAGAGAGTTCAGCCGGTGTCTTGCCTTTCCATGCCTTTTTATACCTCTCTTTCTTCATGTGCTCAATACTTTTTCCCTGTGTCATTCCACATTATTTCAAATAACTTCATTTCTGGACATTTATGATTTGATTTCTTTGTATGTATGGATTACTTGGGTTGTTACCAACAACTGGTGGAAATTTCATGTCATTAGCACCTATAGTAATATATTTACTGAGAAAAATGGTGACGTGTTCAATACTTATTTTACCCGCTGTAAGTCAATACATACAAAATTTTAGTATGGGTCACAAACGGTTACTGTTTTTGCTGGGAAAGGGAGTACTAAACATTGCCTTCCTGCTATGTAAGCAGACACAAAGCATTGTGGGAAAGGAGAACTCTGACCGAGAGCAACTGTCAGGAAGGATGTATACGTTTCCAATACAAGCGTTTGTCTAGGAGCGGTCCTGTTAGACAGATCACGTGTGTTGTGATTCATTGACAGCCATACCTTCCACTGTAATGATGATAATGAGTGGTAGATAATTAGTTATTAGCGGTACTGCATTTTAATTTTAGAAAGCGAATTATCCTTACGAATTATAAAAATTAGTAAGTCCGCTAAATCCCACATGAAATATTTAGGTCCGCAATTAGCAGATTTGCACTTTAGCGGGCTTGTGCCCACCACTGTAATTGAGTCAACCCAATTCAACATGAACACCACAACCAAGTGACAAGAAATGTCTCCTTAACCCCCAATTTACAAAGCGTCCACTTCAATCTCCACATTAAAAACCATTAAAATCAATGAGAGCATTTACAGTCTGCATGGCGGCAGCGTACACACAGCCATCTGCCAAAATTAGATCCTGTCTTATGTTTTACTGGTTGGTGGAGCAAGTGCCAAGTCAATCTACAAAGATCACACCACACCAACAGGAAAAGAAACAAGCACATCTGTATTTTCAAAATAAAGGCAGACTACATTTTATCGAAGTCCTAGCTCTATAAAAGATGCAGTATGTAACTTTTCTAAAAATATATTTTTAACATATTTGTTCACTCTGTCACTATCTCCTGACAGATTGATATTAGACAGGTAAGCCATAGGGGGAAAAAAGTCCTCTTGCTTTTCCTGGTGGTACTACAGGCTTTAGAAAAATCCAGGCTTACCTGAATATGAACAGCCAATGAAAACAGAAGTTTGTTCGTGAACGAGCTTCTGACGCCCATCCCCCACGTCACTGCCTGCTGCGCGCATTCGCGCACGTTCTCGTTTCAAAAGCAGCTGTATGGCGGAGGATAAACTAACTGCTACCTTTCCAGGATCAAATGTTCCTGTAAAACTTCCAATTCCCCGATTGGAGCCTGTTCTGAAACCAACACAGGGAAACAGAAGAAGACCCCGGAAGAACTAAAAGAAAAAAAGAAACAATTAGATAGAGCACGGGCTAAAACTCGAGGAAACTTCGGAGCGGCCTATCAAAGGTGGTGAGAGCTTATGTTCCTGAAAGGATTGAGAAGCGATGCAGAGTTAGCAACATTCCTGCTTGACAAGTAAGTGTCTTTGCTTGATTCATTTATTTTAAAAACTACACAACAAAGATAACGATTAACAG
>NW_013952911.1:334962-339939 GCF_001266775.1 Austrofundulus limnaeus | reverse complement strand
GGAATAAATCCACTGTATTGTCCATGAAGATGTTTAAAACAGTCCTTGAAGTCCACACTCAGCAGCCTGCTCTGACCAGAAGTGCAAGCCACAAACTGCCTGTTGTCTTCAGCATCATCTGTAAGCTCAGCTACAGATCCTCCTGGCCAGAAATGACTCCTGCCTGCAGAATACTGTATATGGTTTGATGAGTGGAAGGTAGGGATGAGATGCAGATGTCCTGCTGAGGTTCTCAGGAGCTGAACCCACMCTGCTGCGTCTCCCAGTGACCTGCGTGATTCTTCACCACAGCTTCTCTCCATCAGCTGGTAGATGATGATTGTCAAAAACTAGCTGCATAGCATAAAGATAAAATGTCACACTGTGCAAAGCAAGAGCTGAAAAATATTAACACACAGGCTTGTCATGTTGCTGAAATTCTAAAGTGGTTCTAAATTCCGGTCTTCATGACCCACTATCCTGCATGTTTTAGATGTTTCCCTGCTCTTCAGCAGGTCTTTAAGTTCTGCAGAAGCCTGTCAATCACTCATTCATTTAAATCATGTGTTCCAAAGCAGGGAAACAGCTAAAACATGAAGGATAGTGGGTCATGAGGACTGGAATTCAGAACCACTGCGCAGCATTGGTGTTGTGTTAGCTTGATAGCTATTTATAACTTATAGAAAGAGTGCAACATAACTTATAGAAAGAGTGCAACATAATTTACATGTAACGTTATGACAAAAGGAGCACTTGTGTAGATAAAGTATGGGCAAGACATGATAGTTAAAAATATATTGTTGATGGTTTGTTCTTATCTGTGATGGCAGCTTAGCTCTGAGCTCTGTGTGGATCACCTCCTGTTAACAACCATGCGCGCTCCCGGCTCTGGGCCCTGCTGTGGGGGAGGAGCTTAGGAAGGGGAGCTGAGAGCAGGGGGGAGGGACTACAAGGTTGTATCTGTTCAAAATTTTTCTAAGTTTTTGGGTTTTCAAGAAACTACATACAGCAGCTTTAATAAATATATAGATATACAGTATTTTGTACTGACTTAGAGGATGCAGACAGCATGGTGATACTGTTTCTACACTCTGCTACACTGTTTTACCTATAGTAGGCACCAGATCAGTTTAACTGATCAATACCTTATTAATCCTTTTATAAATTAGGCTCAAATGCACCAAAGTGTGAGATCATAAGATTTGAGGAACTCTTTTTATAAACAATGAATACTCAGTGATGAAGAAACCAACTTTATCTTTCGGAAATTTATTACAAAAAAAATCGAACTTCATTGATTAATGAATAAGAATATTAAAAATTAATAACATAAAAGACAAAAGTATAAAGGCTTAGAAAATAGTTTAAAGATAAAAAATAATAAAGTAGACTCAATATTTATTAGTCTAAGTTTAAGTAAAGGTTGATGTTTAAGGATTTTTAGAAGGTGACATAAAGTTAGGTTCAACCAAATAGCAGCACTGAGTAACAGACCAAGACTCGGATGAAAAGGTAAATGATATTTTTTTACAAGTCAGTAAACAACTTTGGTCATCAGAGGGACTTAGGAGGCGAGTGGCACAGAAGGAGGAGGTTATCCAAAAGGTAAGTTTCTTCAGGCTGAGTGGCTTAGAATCCTTAGAGCAACGCTTTGATGTTTGCTTCCAATCTTGGTTCATAGGCTGTGGGCTTTTTCCTGGATAGCCGGTTGGAGCAATAGTGTGACCAAACGTCACGAGGGAATCCACCTTGAGCACAAGACAAAAAGGTAAGTACAAAAATCTTTAACTATAGACTTAGAGTTGGCTTTAACACTACCATAAAGTTTAGATGCATTGGCGTAGACCAAACAGATAAGACAGTTTATAAAGCCCAGCAAGCTCATCAGGAACTCCACAACAGGTGCAGATGATGATCTCATGACCCAATCAGAAAAAAATAGGAACACAAACAAGCCAATTTACTACAGAAGGAACACAATATTTTCTCAAAGGGATTTTTTTCTTTCAATAATCGACAAATGACCAAGTTTAAGAAACTTTAAAGTTTTGTCAGTTTGGAAAGAAAAGTTGTTAAAATCTGGTCAGATTAAAGATTAGTAATTTTATTACTAACTTAAAGTTACTTATTTAATTTTACTGCAGATAAGAAGTATATAAGTGCCTTAGGCTAAAAAAACAACAACAACTAGATCTGCTTTGGGGACCAAAAATATGTAATGTCCTGGGGCAGGTACAGTTTGATACCCTCACCAGTTGTTGAAGATGCCAGTTGTCTCTCCAGAGGTGGGGTGGCTTAACTGTTGGAGTCAGAGCTGTCCTTAAGGCCACCACAGAGAGGTCAGACAAAGAGTGATGTTCAGGACAGGACGGTGAGGCTTTCTATCAAAACAGCCTCAGTCAGCTGATATCCTTTTGACACTTTGTGACAGACCCTTCTAGGTCGGCTCTGACTTCTGCAGCTGTAAATTAAACAAATTACATTTTCTCAGATGATTAGTGCACAGATAAGATGTCCTGTCAGATCCAAGAGGAAAACTGAACTCTCCATTTTTTCCGTCCCACTAGCTGCTTCCATCAGCTGTTAAGACTAGCCAAAATAAAAGCTTTTCTTCTCAGGGTCAGATTGCTACTGACGTAAAGTATTTCACTTGGGAAAAATACTTTGATTTTGGCAGCACCACTGTTTGCCTGCTTATGAAAAAAGAAAACAAGACAGTCGTTTAACATTTTACACTGAATGGTTAAAAAGACAGTTCACATCAATATATTAATATGTCAAAGGTTATCATTCTGTTTGAGGAGGCTGATTGTAGCATCCAACCTATGCACACACACAATACAAACAAAACAAATGGATTTTATTTTGAAATATGGATGTAAAAAAGAAAACAGTGATGCAGTTTCAACTGTTGTTTCCAGTCTGTCTTCCACAGAATGAATTAATTTGGTCTGACTTCTATATTTATCACGGGCTTTATTGTGTAATCTTGCATTTCCTGCACATGGTTCTCAGAGCACCTCTGTACTTCTCACCGGAGCCACATGTGATTTAATCAGGGTGGAAATGAATGGCAGCAATGTGTGTGGCGGAATGGAGTGGACCGGAACCACATGCAGTGTAAATCAGAGGTTACATACTGTGTATTGAGCTAAAATTAGATGTGGTAGTAGATGAGGCTCACCAGCAACATGCTCTGAAATCTAATAGATCTTATAATATCATGTAAACTCTATTATATTTTCAAGTTTAGAGCAAAATCTTGGCTCTTATAGACTGCGGTGATAGTGTGTAAATGAATGCTTGATTGGTGTTCTCCTCTGGTCCATCCAACTGGAAAACTTCAGCTGGATCTGAAGCTGTCCAGTCTTTTTACCATCAAGAAATTTAAACTTTTAATGAAAGAACTTGAGATCAAGCCCACAAAACGCTCTGTTTTTTCAATTTTTAATTAATTATTTTTTTTATTTTGGTTACTTTTAAAGTAAGGGTAGCTTTTGTTTGAATGAATTTCAAAGTTCATTTGTTGATATGTTTATTTAGTATTAATGTGCTTCATTGGTTGTATTGATTTTACTGCTTTATTTCGGTATAACAAGTCTCTGTTGCAAATAAGACGATTRTGTTTCATTAAGACTAACCTATATAAATAAAGGAAAGGAAATGAGAATGGTTATAGCTTCTTCTCTTCTCAACATCATACGATTTTTGTCTAAAACTCTTGTATGAACAGCATTGCTTTATATGCATTGGGTCTTTAATTGATCTGACTCTACAAGCTTGACTGTAGAGAAGGATTGGAACATGCAGCTGTATCACTCTAAATGTTGCACAAGTTTGTCTCTGACTCTGTTTTACTCTCATGTGGAAGTAAAACATCTAAACTGAACCACTTACAGTAATTGCAAGTAAAACATGATGGAAATAAAAGACCTAGTATTCCTTGAAGGAATTCATATAACCTGCAGCTTTCCAGAATTTAAACTGAGATCATCTTTTATGTCAAAATGATGGGAGTTGTGGTCTTTTTTTGTCGTACCATGTAAATGACCGTATGCAAGCTCTCATGTAATATTTGAGCTCTTGAAATAACTGTTAAAGTCATTTTATACTACAGCTGAAGCCAAACAGCTCACGGTCACATAGTTGCAAGGGGTTCTTTTTCAAACACATTTAAAAAAGTTGAGCTGACAAACTGCACAGAGCTCCTGGGAGAAAAAGTTGAACCCAGGTCTTGTGTTAAGAGGCGGACAAAGCAAAATGATTTCTGACTGTTTTCAAACTGTCATGGAGAGATAATTTTATGAGTTCGACTGGAGTGGGAAACAGCCTTTAGTGCACTGCTCAGAGAATGTGTTGTAGATATCTCTCAGCTCCAACAACTTAACATTTTAGCCAGTATCTGTAAAACTGGCTAAGTTATAAATTCATTTTGTTTTCCCCTAAGGTCAGATGGCTTTAGCAACCATGTTGTAGCAAAGTAACCCTAAAAGTTAATCAGCTGTAGATGTACATCCAATGAATATTTTCCGAGAGTTTCAATACTTCATCTAATTCTTCAAGAGATACAATGGTAGCAGAAAACAGTATTAATATGTATTGTACACATTTGTTTCTCACTTTTGATAAATAGATTGCTTATTATGCATTGGTTTTTTATTTGTTTTTTTATTGTGCAGATTACATATTTTGATTATAAAAGTTTTAAGTATTTTCATAAATGTAGTTAATGTCCTTTTAAATTGGCAAACCTATTTTTCTTACATTTTCTGTATAGTTTTGGCAAATATAAAGCATCTAAAATGCTTTCATGAGATTATTTTCTGTAGGCACCTGATTGTGTTCAGGGCTGCAGAAAGCTGTGTTACCAGTTAAAGGTTCAGCCCTAAAGCAAGTTAATAAATAGAATTTATACGATAGATAGATAGATAGATAGATAGATAGATAGATAGATAGATAGATAGATAGATAGATAGATAGATAGATAGATAGATAGAT
>NW_013952911.1:331451-333507 GCF_001266775.1 Austrofundulus limnaeus | reverse complement strand
ATGGTGTGGAGGGGATGGCTATAAGGGGAGAAGGGAGGCCATCCAAAAAAATAAAAAAAAATAAAAAAAGGATGTTTGTTCTGATGGGTTAAGGTATTAATAGTGAAAATGTTAATTGTAGGTGCAAAATAAGGATGAAATGTGGGTCTAAAGAAAATGTCAGTGTTTTGCAGAGTGTCTGCACAGAGCAGGGCGTCCGTGTTTGTTTTGATTTGGCCAAGGTTGTACTCTGACGCCTGTGCTGCTGAGTGCTGAATGTAACTGATAGGAGTCAGGAGATTGAAATACAGTTTTAAAGAAGAAATTTAGCTGAATCATGTTTATTTTTCAAACAATTTGGTAATTAAAGGTTGTAGCATGGTGTTGAATTCTCTGCTTCTGAGCAGGGTGGTTCGGCTTTGTTTGGGTTTTTGTGAGGTGAGCCCAGGGCCTTACTGAGCCTGGGGTTGTATAATTAATCTTTGTGTGGATATGGCTTCTTTATTTAGTGTAGTGAAGGGGCAGAGAAGATTTCTGCTGTCAAGATGAAAAAAGATGAGGAGACATCGATTTTTGGCCAGCCGGAGAGGGAGTTTTAATTGAGTTCAGTAACACGTTTCAACCGACAGGACAGACATTAAAAACTGAACTGACGTATTTAGAAACCAGAACTTTTTATACCCCAGTTGTTTGTCATCATACAAAGCCAGGAAAGGGTGGGCTTTTCCCAAAATGGGCAGGAAATTTAAGACCACCCAATACACACTTATTAAATGTATTTGTTGACTGCTGATGATGTAAACTTTTCCAGAATGTTCTACCAGATGTTTACGTGACCTTTTGTCCCTAAACGTACTACTAGAATCCTCAACAATCCTCCCTTTTTGAGTATAACTCAAACAAAGGCTAACCATTTTTATTTCATAGTGCTACATGCATAATAATAGTGAAGATAATAAAACCTATCATAATACCTTTAATATATAGCATAACATGCTAATAAAAAATAAACTACTCTGAAAAGTTCAGTGCGTAAGCTAAATACTGTGTTTAAAGCTCAAAGTTATCCTGGACTCATCTTACCTAAGTTTCATCCATGCAGGCAGTTGCTGACACTCCCAATGGAGCCGAAAAACGTGGCTGGCCAGCACGGTAAAATCTCTCCACGGGACCCCCTCCGTCACAAGGGGCTCCCACCTCAGGGCCAGGAGTGGCAGCACCCACCCATGGCTAGAGATCTTTTGCAGCCTTGCAGCTAATTCTTACCTCACTACCTGCCGTATAAAACTTAAGGCAATATCCAACCTTTGGGTCGCTTAATGAATACATGATAGATAACACCTTTAGCAAACTTAGCCTTAGCATAACTGACAAGTCATAAATGGTAAACATGAATGGCAAAATAATAATTGACATTACGGACTATTAAATGCAAAAATGATAAAATAATAACATGATAAATGATTAAAAACCTGTAAGGAAAACATTAATGAGGATACACTAATAAAGGATAAATGACATACAAACACAATCATAACAGAATAAATGATCAAACAATAAACAAAGATAAATGCACCATGGTGTAAATTCTTAAAACTGGATTAACTGTTTCGGCCATTGATTAATATAAAAGTTCTGCATCAAAAGTCCATGATGATGCCTGCATAAACGAATATCCTCAAGAATAAAAATGATAGGAATAAAAGTAGATGCTGCTTTTAAAACAAGTTCAGTTCAGTTCTTTAAGTTGCAAAAACAAAGTAAAAGTGTTCGTTGTGGGCAGAACAACACTCTGGAGGAGGGCTTTCTTTGGAAGAGTACATCAGCCTTTTCACTCTATTACCAGCTCTTCAGTGGCCAGTGAGCCCCCTCCGCCTCCTTTAAGCCTTAGTTTTTACCGGACAGTTCGTTGGGAGGCGGGGAGACATCCTCTGTGGCCATCTGAAGCTGGACAAATTGGTTTGCAGCAGCCAGGTCCATTTGAGCCATCACCTTGCGAATCCACCAACGTTTCCCAGCCGGCAGGATGCAACATGCCAGAAAGGAGATTATAAATAGTACTAATATTGTGCTAATC
>NW_013952911.1:329453-331217 GCF_001266775.1 Austrofundulus limnaeus | reverse complement strand
AGGTGATACAGAAATAATTAGTCCATGACACCTGCTTTGATCTCATCCCTAGCTTTAAACTCAGGTGGGATTCCTTTAGGTTGACCTATTGCATTTAGATATACATTTTTGTCCAAAACATCATGTCTTTTATATATACTTTTATAATCACTTGTGTCCAGTTTAATTAACTCATTCACTTGGTCATGTAACATTGTTACGGCCATCTTCATTCTGACCATGGCACATAGCCCGATCCATCTCAGTGGCAGGATATTTCTGAGAACATCATCTCCACACATCCAATAACTATCTGCAATWGGAGAAGTTTGATCACTGAATAAATAAATTGTTGGAATTGTCATGGTTATGTTTTCACATGCTTGGRTTAACGGTTCTGGGTTTTCATACCAAACAGGTGTTGTAACAAAGAATGGTGTCATATTTGCATGTGGAAACCAGGATAACACCCAAGTTACTGTACATTACATTTAACCGTTGTATTGCCTACATTAGATCCACGTTTATCTGTGAAGCCTCCACTTGCGAAACATTCATATTCAGCTTCGTAATCTATTTTGTATCTTGTAGGCGGTCCGTTTTGTCCAGTTTTGATTGAGAACTCAGCACATTTTTCTTGGATCTTATAACCACGATAGATATCCAAATAATTATGAATTTTCTGTGCTCCATATGGAAGCCTACATTTTATTCCACACATTGGAAGTTTGAAAAACATTGGTATGTTTGACTGGGCATTGGTTTGGTATTTATCTTCTTTACATTTTTTTCTTTGCTCTTCAGCACATTGCTGTGAGTTGTATTTTTCTGGGATCACTATTGGTAATGAGCCAGGAGCTTTAGTGCATATAATGCATTCTTCTGAGGTCATTTCCTTTGATGTGCCCATAAATACCAGGTATTTTGATTTGCTAATTCCCAAAGTTCATCACTTTCAACCGGCCTTGTTCTCCCTGCTCTGGGAGAGATAATTCCATGATTTATTTCAGTTTTTTTTCCAAAAGGCTTAAACATAGGTTTGACATTTCCTTCATAATCAGTTCCTTCAATCAAATCCAATCCTCCCTTAAGAGGATCAGAAATGTCATAAATGTTATCTCATTAGTAGTTGTTTCAGCATTTTTAGTTGTTGTTGTTTTAACGGTTGGCTTTGTAGTTGTGTCGTGTGTGGTTGCATCTTTACTAATTACCTTAACAGTTAATGTTTTTCTGATTGTTAGCTTTTCCACTGCTGGTGTAGTTGGTTCAGCGTCATCTAATTTAATGGTAGGTGTGGTTAATGGTGTTGTTGTTGTAACCATGCTTAGCAATTTGTTCGCTTGTGTAGTTGTTGGTTTGACCGTGGTTACCAAACCTTCCTGCTTTGGCTTTATTACTTTAAACTTTATTACTTTATTACTTTTTTGTCTGATTTGTGAAACTTAAACAAAGCAGAGGGGCGGGAGACAGAGAAGTGGGTGAAGAATTTGTCTGACAGACAGCTCACCCAGCCAGAAACTGAAATCCTTGCTAGGGGACTGAACTTTGCGGTCGCACCGACAAGAATCCCTTTGGTTGAGATGATTACAGCCACAGAATCAGCCATTCGAAACAACAAAATCCCAGGATTTGAAGCAGAGCAACTTAGGAATAAAGTTTCATCCTGCCTCAGCAACGCCAAACCACCACGTTCTAATATCAGCAGAGAAGAGAGAGACGCTCTCACTACCCTCAGCAAGGACAAGAACATCATCATTCTTCCAGCAGACAAAGGAAGGTGCACAG
>NW_013952911.1:323069-327385 GCF_001266775.1 Austrofundulus limnaeus | reverse complement strand
ACCAGGACTATATTATTCTACACGAATAGTGG
Source organism: Austrofundulus limnaeus (assembly GCF_001266775.1). Lineage (NCBI taxonomy): Eukaryota > Metazoa > Chordata > Actinopteri > Cyprinodontiformes > Rivulidae > Austrofundulus > Austrofundulus limnaeus. The sequence continues at coordinate 327,353 of NW_013952911.1, read as the reverse complement.
AATAATAAAAACTAAGTTTGAGCTTTGGGAAACCTTTCTCTGATTTGTGAAACTTCAACAAAGTTTGTTTATCATCGTTTTTCAGGCAAATGGACCACACTAGACCTGGTCCAGCTCAAAAACCACAACACCTGGTCTCTTGAAACCAGGACTATATTATTCTACACGAATAGTGGAATAATAAAAACTAAGTTTGAGCTTTTGGAAACTTTTCTCTGATTTGTGAAACATCAACAAAGTTTGTTTATCATCATTTTTCAGGCAATTGGACCACACTAGACCTGGTCCAGCTCAAAAACCATAACACCTGGACTCTTCAAACCAAGACGAGATTAATCTGCAATAATAGAAGAATATGAGCTTTGGAAAACCTTTGTCTGATTTGTGAAAAATCAATAAAATTTGTTTTTCGTAGTTTTTTGGGCAACTGGACCACATTAGATCTGGTCCAGCTCAAAAACCATAACACCTGGACTCTTCAATCCAAGACTATATTATTCTACACTAATAGTGAAATATTCAAAACTAAGTCTGAGCATTGGGAAACCTTTGTCTGATTTGTGAAACATCAATAAATTTTGTTTTTCATCATTTCATAGGCAACTGGACCACACTAGACCTGGTCCAGCTCAAAAAACACAACACCTAGACTCTTCAAACCAGGACTAGATTATTCTACACTAAAAGTGGAATATGGAAAACAAAGTTTGAGCTTTGGGAAACCTTTGTCTGATTTGTGAAAAATCAATAAAATTAGTTTTTCATCGTTTTTATTCAACTGGACCACATTTGATCTGGTCCAGCTCAAAAACCATAATACCTGGACTCTTCAAACCAGGACTAGATTATTCTACGCTAATAGTGGAATAACTAAAATTAGTTTGAGCTTTGGGAATCCTTTCTCTGATTTGTGGAACATCACCAAAATTTGTTTATCATCATTTTTCAGGCAACTGGACCACACTAGACCTGGTCCAGCTCTAAAACCATAACACCTGGACTCTTCAAACCAAGACAAGATTATTTTACACTAATAGAAGAATAATAAAAACTAAGTTTGAGCTTTGGGAAACCTTTGTCTGATTTGTGAAAAATCAATAAATTTTGTTTTTCATCGTTTTTTAGGCAACTGGACCACATTAGATCTGGTCCAGCTCAAAAACGATAATACCTGGACTCTTCAAACCAGGAATAGATTATTCTACAATAATAGTGGAATATTTAAAACTAAGTCTGAGCATTGGGAAACCTTTGTCTGATTTGTGAAACATCAATAAAGTTTGTTTTTCATCATTTTATAGGCAACTGGACCACACTAGACCTGGTCCAGCTCAAAAACCACAACACCCAGACTCTTCAAACCAGGACTAGATTATTCTACACTAAAAGTGGAATATGTAAAACTAAGTTTGAGCTTTGGGAAACCTTTGTCTGATTTGTGAAAAATCAATAAAGTTTGTTTTTCATCATTTTATCGGCAACTGGACCACATTAGATCTGGTCCAGCTCAAAAACCATAACACCTGGACTCTCCAAACCAGGACTAGATTATTCTACACTAGTAGTGGAATAATAAAAACTAAGTTTGAGCTTTGGGAAACCTTTCTCTGATTTGTGAAACATCAATAAAGTTTGTTCATCATCATTTTTCAGGCAACTGGACCACACTAGACCTGGCCCAGCTCAAAAACCATAACATCTGGACTCTTCAAACCAAGACTAGATTATTCTACACTAACAGTGGAATACGTAAAACTAAGCTTGAGCTTTGGGAAACCTTTGTCTGATTTGTTAAAAATCAATAAAATTTGTTTTTCATCGTTTTTAGGCAATTGGACCACATTAGATCTGGTCCAGCTCAAAAAACACAACACCTAGACTCTTCAAACCAGGACTATATTATTCTACACTAAAAGTGGAATAATAAAAACTTAGTTTGAGCTTTGGGAAACATTTCTCTGATTTGTGAAACATCAACAAAGTTTGTTTATCATCATTTTTCAGGCAACTGGACCACACTAGACTTGGTCCAGCCCAAGAGTACAGGTGTTGTTGTTTTTGAGCTGGACCAGATCTAATGTGATCAGACAAAGGTTTCCCAAAGCTCAAGTTTAGTTTTTATTATTATTCTATTAGTGTAGTATAATATAGTCCTGGTTTGAAGAGTCCAGGTGTTGTGGTTTTTGGGCTGGACCAGGTCTAGTGTGGTCCAGTTGCCTGTAAAATGATGACAAACAAACTTTGTTGATGTTTCACAAGTCAGAGAAAGGTTTCCCAAAGCTCAAACTTAGGTTTACGTATTCCACTATTAGTGTAGAAAAATCTATTCCTGGTTTGAAGAGTTCAGCTGTTATGGTTTTTGAGCTGGACCAGATCTAATGTGGTCCAGTTGCCTAAAAAACGATATAAAACAATCTTTATTGATTTTTCACAAATCAGAAAAAGGTTTCCCAAAACTCAAATTTAGTTTTTATTATTCTTCTTTTAGCGTAGAATAATATAGTCCTGGTTTGAAGAGTCCAGGTGTTGTGGTTTTTGAGCTGGACCAGGTCTAATGTGGTCCAGTTGCAAAAAACGATGAAAAACAAACTTTGTTGAAGTTTCACAAATCAGACAAAGCTTTCCCAAAGCTCAAACTTATTTTTTATTATTCTTCTATTAGTGTAGAATAATACAGCATAGTCCTGGTTTGAAGAGTCCAGGTCTTGTGGTTTTTGAGCTGGACCAGGTCTAATGTGGTCCAGTTGCAAAGGACGATGAAAAACAAACTTTGTTGAAGTTTCACAAATCAGACAAAGCTTTCCCAAAGCTCAAACTTATTTTTTATTCTTCTTCTATTAGTGTAGAATAATACAGCATAGTCCTGGTTTGAAGAGTCCAGGTATTGTGGTTTTTGAGCTGGACCAGGTCTAATGTGGTCCAGTTGCATAAAAACGATGAAAAACAAACTTTGTTGAAGTTTCACAAATCAGACAAAGCTTTCCCAAATCCCAAATGTGTTTTTAAATATTCTTCTATTAGTGTAGAATGATCTAGTCCAGATTTGAAGAGTGTAGGTGTTGTAGTTTTTGAGCTAGAGCAGGTTAAACACGCGCAAGGTTGTGAAAAATTAGTTGTAATATCCCTTTAGTCCCGAATCGGAAGCTGGAATCGGAAGCTAACTTCAGCTTCGTAACTGCTGGTGGACTGAGCCCATCGCTCTCCTGGTGGGAATAGGTCAGGCGATAAGCCGCGGGTCATTGTTGCTAAGCTGCACTATTATCAAGAATGTGTGGAAATATTGTCGAGCGCAGAGCCGCGGCCATCTTCGTTTTAAGGAGGCACCAATTATCATCACATCTGACTACACAGCAGCTGTGGCCAGGGCTCGGGCGGCATCTACAGAGGTAAGGAGGCTTCTTCGCAACTGACAAGATGTTTGCTACGGCTTGCTTTTTCCTGCACGGCTCCGCATCTCTCATGGGGAGGAAAACAAGGAATTCCTGGATGCCAATAAAGCAATGGACTTCGTTAAAAAGAAAATCATCTCAGCGATGGACAACGAGGACCAGCGTTGACAGCAGGTCCAATCCTCATCGATCCATTATGACTGTCAGGTTGTAATGAACCTTCCAACTTTATGTCCCACGCTATATCTTGATTTCATTTTAGACTTTATTCTGAGCGACAACATTCCTCTTTTTGTTCTATGTATGAGTTTCACAGGGGGTCTGTTCAGATCTTGGTTAGTGATTTATTTATCAGTGCAGCAAGGAGCATAAACAGTAATAATACTTTAAAGTAAGGGAACCCCGTTTTTTTATTTTTTTTGTTACTGTTATTCAGTTGTGGCGGGAGTCCAGGCAGGGAGTTAAGTCCCCCAATTTAAGCACAAATGTGTGGATTTTTTGTTTGTTGGGTTCTCCGTGTTCTTTTAGGAGAAAGGGGTAGGACTATACCGGATCTATTTGTTTTGAGAATGTCTTTTTCAGGTTATTTTTTGTGATGGTTTGTGGATATTGTACTACAGTCCAATTGACCATACATGACCAGTTCTAATATTAACAGATTCATCAACAGTCACCCAGTTAACTGTGTGAGTTGGAATGTGAAATCCCTCAATGATTCAGTGAAATTTAGGAAAGTTATGACACATTTAAGACAACTTGATGCTAATATTACTTTTTTGCAGGAGACCCATTTGCATAAGGCAGACAGTGCAAATCTACGCAGGCACTGGTCTGGTCAGTTGTTTCAGTCTAATTTCCAATCCAAATCGAGAGGGGTGGCCATCCTAGTTAGTAA
>NW_013952911.1:314890-319770 GCF_001266775.1 Austrofundulus limnaeus | reverse complement strand
ATTGACAGGTTTTGGTCTACTGAGGAATGACAGCTTGAGCCGCAGCACTGCACATCTCTCTGTTAGATGACAGAGACAGAGATTTAGTTTGAGTTTATGTGGTTCTAGAATAGACAAGATTTGTATCTAGTTTGTGATCAGACACAAAGCGCCACAGAGATGATTTTTTTCCCGTCATCCTGTCCACCCGTGACCACGCGAGCAGATCAGCTGACTACTACTATGTGGTAAAAACATGTCGGCAAGCTGCGGAAATCTTCGGTAAGCTAATCCACCCCCTAGTGGTGCAAGTTTTGACTCGGCCGTTTACAATAGCAACTCGTGAGCATAAATATTGGTGAGGCGGACAGAGGTTGTGCTTGACCGGCTTACTTTCACCCCTGTGTATAATTTGATCTTGAGTAGAATATGATCATGATTTTTTGAGTTTAAAACGAATCAAAAATCTAATCATTAACAACCCATTATATGCTACTTTGATTATTATCTACTCTCCCAATTTATGGATAATTTTTAAGATTCAATTTTTTGTATTATACATGAATAAATACAGTATATGTTTGCCTTTCATATAGATGGCACTTTTGAAATTTGTGGATATTTTCTTTAAATAATAGTTTTCTAAAGCAGCATGACCTTTGCAACAAACTGTTGTCGAATTAATTTGTCAAAAAAAATTAGTAAATGATTGTGTGGCCAGTCCTGTCTCGTGACAGAGTGGGAGCAGGATGACTGCTGACTTTATCATCAACAGATGCAGAAATGAATTCATGGAAACAGTGAAACCGTGACACATGGAAGTGGGAGTAGGAGGGCAGCAGCTCTGCAGGGAAGCTGCAGGCAAACAAGTATTTTAACAGAATTCAACATTTTAAAGGTTATGATCATCTTCATTCTGTGGCAGGGTACAAGAAAAGTTCTGAATGTGTTTCAAATACAGCTCAGAAAATTTATTTGTGTTAGTTTTGTTTGCTCAACTGTTTCATTTCAGATAAATGTGCTGAGGGTAGACATGAGGATTGAAGCTGTAAAATTAAACATGGGGATGCAGAGGAGTAACGTAAACAAGTACTTTGTTACTTTATGTAAGTAGAAATTTTCACACAATTATCTGTATTTTCTAGTCTTTACATAAAAAATGAAAGTAGAAAGTCATTACTCCTATTTCATTCCATCATTCCAGCTTGCTATTGTTTTAAAACCTGAAAACCCATTCAGATAAATGGTGCCTCCTGAATAGAGTGAGTTTAATGGGGACCTCCACTCGGGCTATCTTTAGAACATTCTAGTCTTGTGACTACTTCTGCTCAACAGTGGTGCACCTACAAACTTGTTCTTGTAACAGTAGCTGTGTTGCCATCCAATTTTAATTCGAATTTTGAGTGAACTTTTAAAATGTGAAAAAAGGAAAAGTAGAAGAAATGTGAATCAGATGTTTTTCCATCAACTGGCTTGGAGTGAATCAACCAGGCAATACAAAGTGTAATTATGTCAGACGTTGACATTACGCATGGCTGTAGTAAACAGGAAGTAAAGTCACAAACTCACGGGACACATCTCACGACAATAGAGAGAAGTTATCAGGAACGTGTTGCTACCATCAGGAAAGTTGCAATTATTCTGTCATATCAACTAGTATTGGTCATGTTACATGCTGTCTGGAGATGTAGAAAAAGAAATGCAATTCTCTTCAAGTTACGGGAATATCCAGAAAGATGCAGACGAAGGAGGTGGGTCAGTTGCAGCTGGTACTGGTACCGGTACTGGACAGCCAGCGGGAACAGCTGATCAATCCTTTGAGGTAAATGTTCGCTACGTCAGAACTTATTCAACAAATGTGTTTCCATCTTCCCCTTTGCACATCAACTCTTTTCCAGAAAATCAAAAAAAAAAAAAAAACAACTCAAGTGAGAGTAAAAATCTTTTTGCGAAATAAAGTTTTTTTCAAATTTTCGCCATTTCCATTCACGTATTGTAATGTGAAACTTCAAAATGCGCTTTAAAATGTTGATGGAAACATGGCTAATGACTCAAGACACAGCCATCGTTCCCACATGGAAGATGATTTTTTATCACTTTTCCCAAGCAAACCCCTAATTTACACTACATGCATTCCAGCTCCGCTCTGCTCCGACTTCTGTAGCAAATACAAACCCCTTATAATGGCCAGTGTAAATACTCTCATTGATTATAATCAATGAGAGTATTTACACTTGCTCTGAATGGTGGCGGTGAGTGGCGCTGAGTGGTCGGCGCTCCGGCAAAATTAGATCCTATCCTATTTCTGCTGGATGCCGGAGCTGCACCGGAGTCAATTTTTAAGATTACATCGCACCAACAGGAAGAGGAACAAGCATAAAATCCACATTTTCAAAATAAGACCCTATTAGGTGGAATAATTTGGCAGAATAATGTCGAACTCCCAGCTATATTAATTAATATATGGATATATTTCTACACAAATGCTGTCAGAATGTATCGTTCTGTTTGGGAAGTAGAGACAAACATGTAGCATACAATGTGTACATGATACTTGTGGATTTTATTTTGAAATCAGAAGTTTCAAAAAAACGACAGTGATATAGTTTCAACCATAGATATCAAAAGCTTTTATATCAAATGTTTTCAGCTGTCTTTGGAGTTCGTCTTTCACAGAATTAATTATTTTTTGCTCTGACTTCCACATTTATTACTGGATTATGCAATCTCCTTCCTCCACACGCTCCCTCCTCTGTGTGTCGCACCGGAGCGGACCTGAGTGGAGCGGCGGCTGTTTAAATTGGGGCACAAACGAACAGCGGAGCGGAGACGCATGTAGTGTAAATCCGGGGTAGGCTGCTAGCTAACAGCTGGATTCGAGTGACGGGATGAGCTGAATTTGGCCAGAGAAAACGTTCAATGATGGACTTAACAGCTGCTCCAATCAGAGATGTAAAAGACCAACACTGGATCCTATCCCTGTACTTTCTCTTGATAAACAGGTGCAGTAAACTTGATTGTTTTATGAGCTCTGTCAGTCAGTCATGTTGTTTGGCAGCCTGGCCTGGTAATATTTCTCTATACTCATGCATCTACAATCCCAATTAAAAAAATGGGACACAGTTTAAAATGTGAACAAAAAGACAATCTAATGATTTGCATATCTTCCAAACTCATTTATTCACAGTATTACACAGGAAATAGTAAATAAACAATAAACTGAAACATAAGAAACTGAACTGGCCTGTCAGACCTCTCACCAACTTAAAATATTTGGTACATCATGAAATAAAAAAACAAGAACAATGGATCTAGAATTGTTGAAAAGCTAAAACTCCTCAGACAAGAATGGAACAACATTCCCCAACAAAACCTCCTGGAGCTGATCTCCTTAGTGCCTGGATGTTTACACAATGTTGTTGAAAAAATTTTAGTGAACAACAATGGATTGGCAAGACGTAAACTGGTGCTGTCATCTCTGAACCACAACATAACGCTCTGCATCTCCACTGGGTGTGTCTCACATCTCCACCCACAATCAAGCTATTAACAATAAATTGGTCCAATAAGTGTAATTCAGAAGTGAAGAACCCATCTGCCTGTTTCAAAGTAGGAAAAAAATCAGAGTCTTTACTCAATTAAAGTAGAATATTATCTGATCTGCTTTTCAGAAATGGAGCCTGGCTGTCAGATTTACAAAGTATGAGTTTGGTTGTGAAACATCTGCCTTCACAACATAATGGTAATAAGGTCATTTATCAGCACAGACAGAATGCAGATAATGCACAGACTGTTTGCAGCTTGGGAGGTGAACTAATTAGAGGATGAGTTATAGCTGTGCAGAGCAAAGTAACAGTAAAAATAAAACTGTCATGCTTTCACTGTACTTTTATTAGGAAATTTATATGAGGGTTATAAAGTACATTTTAGATATGGATTTTAAACATTGCAATCAAAGAGTAATAGGATTATTCAAAACTTTTTTTATTTAGTCATACTTTAGCTATAGTTATACTTTGCTTCTGGAAAGTCTGATCCTGTTTTTCATCCTGCTGTTTTAATACACTGACAGGCATTGTCTTTTTTATTTGTTACCTTAAATATCTATAACATTTGAATTTTCAAACACCCACAACTGACACAACAGGAAAGTTCAATGATCTCATTATTTACTGGCAGTGAAATGACAAAATAGAGCAGGCCAGGCCAACCAGTAGATCGGGATCTACCGGTAGATCTTTAGCTGGTTAGCAGTAGCTCATGGAGCAATGGATCACGGAGCTTGTAGAACGCAACATTGTTTAACATTGCAGTCTTCAATGCACTCTTTGCAATGTTTGTTTAACATTGTATTCTTGAACACGCTCCAGTCTCGCTAGTTTTGCGTGCTGTGAAACAGCACTTCGAACATGGTCTTGAAAGATTAGGGTCATGTGTTAAAACATGGCAGCGAGGCAGAAAAAATGATGAACGAAAGACAGCTAACAAGCAAATAAAAACTTATTATTTTCATCTGGAGTGGGAAGAGGACTCAAATGTGATTCGAGCGCTGCCTTGACTTGTCCAAAAAGGATATTGTGAAACAGCATTTCTTTCAAAAGAATGYACAGAAGCTACGAGGCGGATTTCCCCTCCTAAGGTAAGGCTGCTACGCTAATGCAGCCCTGTACCTGCCTTAATACACATCTTTCAGCGATGACTAAGTTATGAAAGAAGCGTTTGATGATGCTGCAGACGTGCTTTTCCATGATTTTAAAAATAAAAGTGAGATGTGCAGTTGTCCACCTGATGGATGGATGTGTCCAAATTCGTGTCCGTATTTCAGTCTGGACTGCTCTGAGTTGAAAATTAGGTTTTGACTCTGCAAAATGACATTGGGATCAAATCCAGAGCAACAAGTC
>NW_013952911.1:309772-313575 GCF_001266775.1 Austrofundulus limnaeus | reverse complement strand
GCATTAGTCTTATAAAACACTTTTTGAGACCCTCAGAGATGCTTCATTCATTCATTCATTCATTCATTCATTCATTCATTCATTCATTCATTCATTCATTCATTCACACACTGATGGTGGTAAGCTACACTGTAGCCACAGCTGCCCTGGGACAGCCGGACAGAGGCAGGGCTGCCATACTGCGCCATCGGACCCTGACCACCATCAGTAAAACAAGGCGGAACAAGTGTTTTGCCCAACAACTGAGACAGCAGGAACGGGGGATCAAACCAGAATGACTCCCCTAACCATTCGGCCACAGTTGGTGAGGTGAGCACAAAATTAATGTACTTCAGTAAAAATACAGTTACTCTAAAAGTTTTACTTAAATAATAAAGTTTCCAGTGTAAAATTTTAGGCAAATGAAAGTAAAAAGTACCTGATTAAAATTGTACTTTAAGTAAAGTTACCTTTTTATGAGCAAATGAAAACCCCAAATGAAAAGAGTGGTTATTGGTCTCAAACTGTTTTTAATTCAAATGAACATCTTTATAAATAACAATGCAAAACTAAAATAAAACCTTTTGACATTATGAATATTTGGAAGTATAATGTGTAGTATGAATGCAGAACACTGTACTCGACAGCTCAAATAAACTAGATGACAGCTCCAGTGAAAATATTCAAACTGTATCCTTCTGTAAACTGGTCACTTTTTTAGCTGGATCTTGAGGACAACCCAGTACACTTCCTGTTAAGTTTGAGCATCTCTGGATTTTATTAAAGTGAAGAAATCCTCTTTGTCTGGTAAATTCTTCTTCACTTGCTCCTCAGCCTGTTTCATGTAATCAAGTTGTTGCTGAATTTAGACCAGACCTATCCAGTTAAAGAAAACATACACAGTGGATATTTTGACACTATATTATTGATAAATGTATCAAAAATAATTTGTCATAATGTAGAAATTGCATTAAAACTACTGCTGAGCAGAAACCACTGTTTACAGACTAACAATAAAAATAAAATCATTTCTTTGACAACAGCTCTATCAGTACAGGTGCTCCTGAATGCAGAAGTATTGCTGCAGCGAGTTCTGGGTCTTCCTGACACTAAAGCACCTTTGAACACCAGCCTGGATTGTTTTGATGAAGAGCTGACATGTCACAGAGGACATCTCCAGGCTGCTGTGTTTTCTCTGTAGCTTGAAGATCACTGGTAGGAGCCACCTCGTGTGTGTTGGTCTCACTCTGAAGAATGTTTAGAGCCATCACCAGTGGCTTCATCACCTTGAAGTACTCAATCACAAAAGCTGTTTCAGCTGGCACTGAACCTGCACAACATACACCAAACGTAATAATAATAATATAATAAAAATAACAAGAATGTTTTGGTCTCTTCATTGATCATCTCAAATGAACTAGATGACAGCTGCAAAACAAAACTGCAATTTACCCTTTAATATTTCATAATCGACATTCCTAACATATTTGCATACAATAAAAACATTAAAAAATGAAAATTATTCATATAAATACTCCTCATCAAATTGATAAAGTAATGCTCATTTTTAGCTGAAGTGTTAGAATATAACCTTGAAAAAGGAGAAACTCACTCACATTTTTTACTTTGAATTCTTCGCAGATATTCTTACTAATGGTATAATCCATATGATTCTCTCCGCTGCCATGAATGTTGAATTCCACTGAGTCTGATTGGGTCGGATCTGTGGCAGTTGTGGTTCCTCCTCCCAGTCTGTTGCCTGGCAGCAGATTATCAGCAGCTGCACCCACTTCACCTGATGACTCCTGGAGCTTTATAAGGAGCTCATTGTGATTCAGACCTTTGCTGGAACATCAACACCATTAGGTATTGATCTCTGCTAAAGATAGATTCATGTTAACAAAAGTAAGCTTACCAAGCACTTTTTGTATTTTTGCCAAGTTGTCCTGTTGCTCCTATGAGGAAGTCATAATTAGAGTTCTGCTTAAGAAAGTTTGGAAATACTCACCTGCTGCCACGCCCTGCTCAACTCACCTGCCGCTCGGGTAAAGACTCACCTGCCTCTCTGCCTCACCTCTCTGGTCCTCCCGTTACGGATTCTGGTTCTACTTTTGTCTTTTAAAGTGTTGGATAAAACAGTCCAGTCCTCCTGGAAAATTAAGACATATTACCTTAAAGAAAGAAAACCTTCTCTCACCATCAAGCCAAACCTGACCACTTGTCTCCTCTCACAGGTTCTGAAGCTGATCCAGATCTCACTGTAAATAAACTCACTTACCTTAATTCTGTCTCCTGAGTATTTGTTCCTCTTTCCTGCCTAACTGTGACATTGCCTCTTGATTTCATGATAGTATCAGCTGGAGCTTACATTCATTCTCCACAGTTTCAGCTACATGTATGTCAGTCCTGACTGGTTCCAGATTACCTGGTGTTTCCAAAAGCTACACGTAATAGTCATTTGAAAGTTTCTTGCCTCTGCCAACATGGCATCTGTTGTGACGACTAGATTTAACAGGTGGCTTGCACATCAGTGATGTGGTGGCAGCTGGTATTCTAGTCCGCTGTCTTGTTCCAGAATTCTGAATGAGTCCAAATCATCCACTTTGTACTCCCCACAAGAATCTTTGTCCGACTCCAGCTCTGCCTCCTCATCCTGGCTTTTCCCTCCAAACTCAGTGTATGTTTTAATTCAGTTTGAGCCACTGTCTGTTGTGGTTCTCACCACTATGCCCCTATTTTTCTGCTGACAAAGAATATTATCAAGGGTACCTGCTGAGACATCAAAGGTGTGGGACCCCTTTAACCATTTAAAGGATTCAAGGATATTGTCATTCACTTCACGTAAACACCAAATGTTTATGAAATTGAACTAAACTGGTTTCACAGGCTCTGGTGACAGAATATAAGAATAATTTAATATTAAAAAATAACAAAAAATAAAAATGCTGTAAACAAATAAATAGGATATCAAAAACAACAGGGGCAGGACAACTACAAAAACTTTTCCACCAGAGCAGTTGCTGTGCCACACAAGCTGCATTTCCATTGACCATGAAAATGCACAAATTAGAGTTTTGAAATTAAATTTGCTCAATGGAAACAAGTCAATTTCGAAAAAACTTTTTTTCGAAAAAAAAGTTTTTGCGCTAGGATGAGGTGTTTTTTTGGCTGTATCAAAATTGATGTTTCTCAAAACTGCATTGGAAACACATTTTTGGATCACGGAAGTCACGCGATCATGAACCGACTGTTTCTACTGGCGAAAAAGACGACAATGAAGAAGATAACAGGAAGCAGATGTAGTAGTAGTAAAATCAGACCGAAGTTATATAAGAAAGTAGTAAACTCATGTCTACAATTTCCCAAAAATGCAGCATACATAGGCGCTCCCAAGTATGCTTTTGAGCGACAATGGTTGTCGCTCAAAAGTCTCGATAAGACGCTGACATCTCCTCTGATGAGCGCTAGTGCCATGTTAGCAATTATGTTTGATCACACACACGACAGGCCCTGGAGCAGTGTGGTTATCCTGACTGGGCTTTCTTGAAAGCAGACAGGAAACACAGAAAGGATTCCATGCAACCTTCAGGTGAAAATGAAGACCCCAAACCAGTGGTTATTCCGTATGTTGCGGGTGTTTCGGAGAAACTGAGATGTTTATTTTCTAAACATGATGGCCCAGTAGCTTTCAAACCCCAAAACACATTGCAGCAAAGGCTGGTTCACCCCAAAGATCCGGTGCCCCGGCACAAACAGAGCAATATTGTGTATGCTGTGAAGTGCCAGGAGGACTGCTACCAGTTATACATCGGGGAAACAAAGCA
>NW_013952911.1:305972-309337 GCF_001266775.1 Austrofundulus limnaeus | reverse complement strand
CCTCTGTTTAATGACGGACGATCTTTCTTTACAAAAATGGCTTCTTTTACTCCTCTCTCAAACCAACGTTCCTCCAACTCTCCAAACACCAACTCTCAGACTGAAGAAGTCTCTTGGAAGAGAGACGAAACGTTTCATTAAAGAAGAACCCGTCCAGAGGACCTATACAATTTTTTTCCTTTGATTTTTTTTACCTAGATTACTGAGATGCATCAGGACAAATTATGTTTGTGTTTACAACCATTGCCACCATGTTTGTAGTGACTTATCACGAGAACAAACATATTCACGTGTGACTTAATGGCATTTCTTACTTGATGGAAACATCGCAATTGCGAAACAGTTTTTTCGACATTAACAAAATATTGAAAAAGTTTTGCGCACATTTGCAGTGTAAACGCAGCTACAGTGATGCAGGAGCACAGGATGTTCTCCACACCTGTAGAAAGAGGTCCGGCTGTGCTCCTTAGTCCTGTTTGAGTCAGTCATCTGAGAAAATGAAGGTGCTGGTAGGCCTTCTGGATCAGGCTGGAAGTGTTGATGTGTCCATTGAAGGTCATTGCTCAGGTGGACACAGAGGTACCTGATGGTGGAGACCCCTTCTACTGCAGACCCTCCGATGTACACATTAAGGTCATTATCCCTGCATTAACACTCCAGACGTTCCACCTCCTGCCTATAATCAGACTCATTGTTGGTGATGCATCGACCACAGCAGTCATCTGCAAACTTTACAATATGACAGTTTGTTTAGGTAATGAGAACTATTCTTCTTGGGGTCCACACTAAAACAGACGAACAAACTGGTTTCTGTTGATCTATAAAACCCCAATACGAAAAACCCCGTCCTACGTCCGCTCATTACTCAGTATCTGTAGTAATATTCATACTCTCTTTAGTGTCTAAAAGTGAAGGCCTCTTCTCAGGAATGCACAGATGTCTCTCTTAGACCCCAACTTCAGAACTCGGCACATGTTACCATATTAGGAAAGGAATGCTTAAGGTATACCATGACAAAATTAATGGTGCATCTGTTGGACTGCACTGTGAAACCTTTAAAAAGGCTTGTACGCCCCTACTCTTTGCCTTTGTCTTAATTTTTTTAACTGGTGGTTCATTTGGCTTAGAAGGCCACAATTGGGTTTTTGGCTGTAAATCTCCTGGACTGCAAAATAAAGATTTTTGCTGTTCAACTAGCTTGTTTCAGAGTTTCTCTCTTCAGGAGCAACAACACAGTTTGCAGAGCCGAGAAGACCGGTTTTTACACCTCATTTAATGGCGTCACGAGACAGAAGTTCTATACTCCAGCAGACACCGCCGTCGCACTGAACCATTTTCTGCAAGCCGGCTAAAAGGGTGAGTCATATTTCACCAGACAGAGAGCACTTCAGTGGATGATGTTGGTGTTGGATGGGGTTTGACCTAAAGTTTCTGTTTGGGGATTCTGTGGACTGTTTTGTTGCTCTGATGAGATCTCTGTGTAAATTCTAAATTTTTGTGGAAATTTTTTGCAACGTTCCATTGTTTTAGTCTACATTAAGTAGGGGTTTTCTCTCTGAGGAAAGACGGCAAGGTTCTTGGTGACTGTTGATAATGTGATTTATTGACTGTCTTCACCTCAGCTGTGACCTTTATCGGTGTGTGTATGCAGGCATTTGTATGACATAAGTCACAGGTTTAGTTGCCGGTGAAAATTTGAGGTCTACAGAGAAAATACAGCTGTTTATTCTTGTTTTTGGTTTGTGAAGTTAATGCATGCGGAAAGATGAGAATCCATGACAGGGAGGTTGAAAAGGTTGATATTTTATGTTTTGCCGAGCCAGCGCGTGGTATTTCATGGCCACAGGAAATTACCTGTAATTCGCTCAAGAGTAAAATGTATGCATTTAATATATAGCCCTGTTGAAATTTAGATAAAGTTGAAGTGAGGACTGATTTGGAATTTTGCAACTCGGCTGTTCATGTGGAATTTTGACTGCAGTTTTTATTTTTATTTTTGTATTTTATTTTTTTGGTTGCTCCCTAGAGTTGAGCCTGCCCTGAAGTTTGGGAGACAGGCAGAGCTTTATGTGCGCGTGGGGGTTGTGCGTCTGTGATTTACAGTTCAGCTGCAGCTCTTGGTTGAAAACGAGAAAAAGGAAGAGCTGCCATAAGCTTGGATGAGACATTTCTGTCCGCTTGTGTGTACAACGGTATTTGTATGTCTGTTCAGAGCGGGACTTTGTTGTTTGTCTGAAGTACATTGATTGTTAAATAAGTACATAAATAAATAGATGAATGAATAAATGAAATTTTTATATAATTTTTGCTATGGGTTATTAGTAATGCATATCATAACATATCGGTGTGTGGTCTCATAATGAAGTGGGGGGTATGTTTGTTTACTAAGAATTGGGTGCCGAATTTTGACTGCACTGTGGTTTAAATTTTAGCACAGTTCTAGTGAATGTCTGTTATGAAATTTGACTCATTTTATGAGTCAAATTGGTGTGAATAGTACATTGATGTGTTTGATGAACCCACAATAAAAGGTCAAAACACATTGATTTATGAGGGGATCACACACATCTACACGTCATCACAATCATGACATGGACCTAGGACAATAGAATCACATCTTTATAATTTGGAAATATAGTATTTACATATATTGTTTTTTAGAGTACATTTGTATTTGTTTTTCCTCTATTTTTTCTGCCTGGCTGTGTGTGCATTATTTGTTTGAGTGTGTCTGCATGCTACTATGAATCTGCAGCTGTCAGCAGTGAGATTAAAATCCATCTTCTTACAGTTAGGGAATCAATTTATATTTGTGTATAATTATTGATGTTTTGTTTTTTTATGTGATAGCAGGCTGATTAGATTTCTATTGGGTTGCTGGAGTGCAACTCTGTCTAAGAACTCCTGGATTGTTTVCTATTAGTTGTTACTTTTCCCCATGTGAACCAGTGGTTTTTGTGTGCTTGAAAAATTTTTGTACTATAAGATTAAGTAGGGTTCTGTGCATTTTCCTGTGTGCCTGTGTTATGATAACATGCTTTTATCTGACAGCTACCTGTGAGACTGCTCATATTCTAGACATGACTTTCCAATAGCACAAAATATTGAACCTTTGTTTTTGTTTTTTTATTTCTTTCTTTTATTCTGTTCTGTCTTCTCTACAAATGAGTGTCCTGTAAAAAGAAAAAAGAGGGAGTCTTACACCCTCCTGTCGTGGCCAGGGGTCAAGGGGGGTCAGCCAGCCCACGTCGGACTTTGGAACCAAACCCAGAAATTCAACCTACAAAATAAGGCCTGTTGGTTTTACCTATAACTCTCTCTACAAACATTGACACACACACACACACACACACACACACACACAC
>NW_013952911.1:293515-304796 GCF_001266775.1 Austrofundulus limnaeus | reverse complement strand
ACCCCCCCTGAACCGGAGAAGGCACTCTACCCTTTTCCGGCACTAGACCACGGCCTCGGATTTGGAGGCACTGAGCCTCATCCTGGCCGCTTCGCACTCGGCCGCGAACCGCTCCAGTGAGGGCTGCAGATCTTGTTCCTATGAAGCCAACAGAACCACACCATCCGCAAAAAGCAGAGATGCAATCCTAAGGCCACCAAAACAGATCCCCTCAACACCTCGGCTGCGCCTAGAAATTCTGTCCATGAAAGTAATGAACACAATTGGTGACAAAGGGCAGCCTTGGYGGAGTCCAACTCTCACCGGAAACAAGCCCGACTTACTGCCGGCAATGTGGACCAGACTCTGACACTGGTCGTACAAGGACCTGACAGCCCGTATCAAATGGCCCGTTACCCCACACTCCCGGAGAACCCACCACAAGGCCCCCCTTGGGACATGGTCGAACGCCTTCTCCAGGTCCACAAAACACATGTAGACCGGTTGGGCGAACTACCATGCACCCTCCAGGACCCTGCTGAGGGTGTAGAGCTGGTCCAGTGTTCCACGACCAGGACAAAAACCACACTGCTCTTCCTGAATCCGAGGTTCGACGATCCGACGGACCCTCCTCTCCAGGACCCCTGAATAGACCTTACCAGGGAGGCTTAAGAGTGTGACCCCCCTGTATTTGGAGCACACCCTCCGGTCCCCCTTTTTAAACAGGGGAAAAACACCCCAGTCTGCCAATTCAGGGGGACTGCTCCCGATGTCCATGCGATATTGCAGAGTCGCGTAAGCCAACACAACCCTACAACATCTAGAACCTTAAGGAACTCCGGGCGGATCTCATCTACCCCCAGGTCCCTGCCACCAAGGAGCTTTTTAACCACCTCGGCGACCTCGTCCCCAGAGATCGGAGAGCCCAACCCAAAGTCCCCAGGCTCAGCTTCCTCAACAGAAGGCATGTTGGTGGGATTGAGGAGGTCTTCGAAGTATTCCGTCCACCGGCCCACAACATCACGAGTTGAGGTCAGCAGCACACCATCCCCAYTATAAACWGTGTTGGTGCTGCACTGCTTCCCCCTCCTGAGACGTCCGATGATGGACCAGAATCGCCTCAAAGTCATGCGGAAGTCTTTCTCCATGGCCTCTCCAAACTCCTCTCACGCCCGGGTTTTTGCCTCAGCGACCACCCGAGCCGCATGCCGCTTCGCCCTCCGGTATCCATCAGCTGCTTCTGGAGTCCCGTAGGCCAAAAAGGCCCGATAGGACTCCTTCTTCAGCTTGACAGCATCCCTCACAGAAGGTGACCACCAACGGGTTCGAGGGTTACTGCCGCGACAGACACCAACAACCTTGTGGCCGCAGCTCCGATAAGCCGCCTCGCCAATGGAGGTATGGAACATGGTCCATTTAGACTCAGTGCCCCCCACCTCCCCCAGAACGTGTTCAAAGTTCTGCCGTAGATGGGAGTTGAAGCTCCGTCTCACAGGGGACTCCGCCAGACGTTCCCAGCCGACCCTCACTACACGTTTGGGCCTGCCAGGTCTGACCGGCTTCCTCCCCCACCACYGGAGCCAACTCACCACCAGGTAGTGGTCAGTTGACAGCTCCGCCCCTCTCTTTACCCGAGTTTCCAAGACATTGGGCTGCAGATCCGATGAAACGACGACAAAAAGTATCATCAAACTGCGGTCTAGGGTGTCCTGGTGCCAAGTGCACATATGGACACCCTTATGCCTGAACATGGTGTTCGTGATGGACAACCCGTGACGAGCACAGAAGTCCAACAATAGAACATCACTTGAGTTCAGATCGGGGAGGCTGTTCCTCCCAACCACGCCCCTCCAGGTCTCACTGTCATTGCCCACGTGAGCGTTGAAGTCCCCCAGCAGAACAAGGGAGTCCCCAGGAGGGGCACCCTYCAGTACCCCCTCTAAGGACTCCAAGAAGGGTGGGTAATCTGAACTGTCGTTCGGCCCGTAAGCACAGACAACAGTCAGAACCCGTCCCCCCACCCTTAGGCGGAGGGAGGCTACCCTCTCATTCACCGGGGTAAACCCCAACGTAAGTAAAAACTCATCTTGTTACACAATTTTTTTCTTTTTGGCTTTTTTCATGTATTTATACAGTTTCTTCAATGCCTTCGCTCACCCCCTGCTGACCTACAGCTGAGTCACAGGCATTCAAACAAAATTCTCAGCTAATGTCATTCAAATGTTTAATTATGTGCTGTAAAAGATGGTTTGGACATGTAACTATACCTATTTCAATCAAGACATAATAGATGTCATAATAGATAACACTGTCAACATTACAAAAAGGAGGACTTAAGAATATAGTGTTGTGCTTTTAACATCAGTACTAATCTCCCTAACTCTAAATTTTTTCACAATTTATTAAAAAATATATAAATTTTTTTCAAGCACTAAATTCAATTTACCTTCATTACAGCTGAAATTCTATCAACCTATTTCAGAGTTTCATTAATATTAATCAATAAATAGGCAAAAAATATACTTAATGTTTAATCGCTACTATTTTTTCAGTGTCATGGATTTTAGGTCTTACCCAGTCTCAGTGTAGTATCATCTTTTATCCAGCTCATTCTGAACTTTGGGATGAGTATTGCTGCAGCAATCAGTTCTGGATCTCTGCACATCTCATCAAAATGGTTCTGAATGCCAGCTTGAAGAGCTTCAACCAATAGCTTGCAGTATTTAAGTGAAACCTTTACTTTTTCCAGCTTGGCTCCAAGAAGAGCAACTGTTGACAGTAACCACCCCATCTGGACATGGACCTCTCCTTCAAGGATGTTAATGGACTGGGCGACGGGGCTCATGGTTGAGTAGTACTCCCTTAGAAAAGTCAGCTTCACTGGAGTAAACCTGTTAAAACAATTTCATAAGCAGTCAAATGTTTTGTTTTTAATAGGTATCATTTAAGATGACACAAATCATAGTAATTCTCACAAGATGTAACTGTAAAATCAATATCCAACTTACACTGGAACCTTTAATTCTGTACAGATCTCCCTCAAGGCTGGTTCTCCCTTTTCTTTTAGAATCTTGAGCAGTCTCTCTACAGCCATGAACGAGTTCCACCTGGTAGCATTTGGTCGTAGCAGCTGGAAGGAACAGACATTTTCCACAGCTTCAGCTGCTTGGCAAGATCTTCCACACCTATTCCACAGCCCCTGACACTTGCCAAATGTTGAGCGATGTAGTTTTTTGTACGTCTTGTTTGCTGTAGCTTTTTCAGCATCCACTGTGGAAACCAAGTTGAGGAGATGACAAGCACAACACGGATGTCTTGGTAGCTCACTCACTCTCATTTAGGATGGAAGTAACATCTACAAATTCCACTAGATCATCATGCTCCTCTTCATTCTCTTGCTCTGAATCTTCTCCATGAGGGACTTCATTTATACTCTTGTCCTCACCAAAAACCTGGAAAGACTTCAGGAAGTTGGAACCATTATCAGTTTTTGACCATACAATTTTGTTCCTGATTTCATATTCTGAATGGATATTTTGAAGTGCAGCAGCCAAAACATCAAAGCTGTGGGAATCTCTCAGCTGTCTACAAGCAAGGGCTGCTGATTTTCTAGTTAGGTCTTCTAGGTTAATCCAGTGAGCAGTTACACCAAGAAAACTTCTTCTAACTGACCAGCAGTCTGTGGTTGTACAAATGTGCTCCACTTTACTCATCTCTTCAGTTATCACTTGTTTCATTTTTTTGTATAGTCTTCAATCCTTGAAGACAAGGTGACTGCTGTGATGATTTTTGCATTGGGAAGTAGATCAGCAAGAAGCTCTTTGAAAGCATCATTTTCAACAGTTGAAAATGGGTGAAGCCCATTGACAACAAACTTGACAATTGCCCTATCTAATACACTTTGAGGAATAAATCTGCAGTTTACAAGACTTGTCTGTTTGAAGATGGAGGTTTCAGCTGCCGATGTCCGCTTTCTTTTCTGTGATGTCAGCTCTTCATATTTTTTCAGATGGTGGTGGGTGTGTTCTCTGTATAAAAAATAAAATTTAATTGTTGTTTCAAAAATTATCTTGAGTGTCTGCTATTCTTTTCCTATTCTCTGTTAACAATCAATACGGTTCTAGGTTCAACTTTAGCTGTACCAAGATAGAAAAAGGACATGAGCTATTGTTTTTACAATGCTGCTGCATTTTTACTTAGACAAATACAAGGTTAAACTATTTTAACTCAACACAAACAGGTTGTATAATTGGAGAAGAACTTGATGTTGAAAATTCAGACCTTTAAATAGCCTCATTTTAAGAAAGTTTTAAACCATTCTTATCAGCATTATGTAGTGTGTGTCGCACACTGTAACTCATCCTAATGAATGCTACCGCATGGTGGCGTACATGTGAAATGTGGCTAAAAATGTTTCATAAATACTAATTACATCTTTGACCTTGTGGTGCATTAGGATTTGACAAAGATACTTTATCAACTTACCTCAACGTGTTTCTTTAGGTTTGATGGAGAGTTTGTAAACGCTTTTATCTTGTGGAACTTAGGAAGACACAAGAGACACTTCATTCTGTATGTGTTAGGTTTTGTCCCTACTCCGAGGTATCCAAGTAGTGTTTTGAGGTAAGACCATGGGTGATCGTCTCTGTCATCTTGAACCACAGACGTAGTTGTCGGTTGGCAGACATCTTCCATAATTTCTTCATCGTTATCACCGCAAACACTGAAACCACAGCTAGCCATTGTTGTAACATGCCTGCCAATCAAATCATCGCTAGAGTGCCTGTCTTATCTTCTCACGTCTGATCTGGGGTTCTGGTTCCGGTTTTGTAGCATGTAATGACGTGTTAACTTTTAAAGTAAAGAAGTAAAAGTATATTTTTTATGTATTAAATGTAATGAAATAAAAGTAAGTCATGATTAAAAATATAATTGGTAAAGCCCAGATCTTCAAAAAACTACTTAAGTACTGTAACAAAGTAAATGTACTTCGTTACTATATAACTCTGCTAAACCAATACTTATACAATCAAAACTGATAAAACTTATCAATGAAGGAAAATTACAAACACTTCTAGCAATGATTAAAACAAAAGATAATCAACTGCCAAAATTTTAAAAACTATTTCTAGAGAGGAGAAGGAGTTTGGTCTGAAAAATTCTGAGGTCTGAATGAAATTAGGGACATCATTTTATATGAGGATCAGATTTTTCTAGACTTTTTAAGCTTAAAAAAAGTGGGGGGGGGTTGCATTGAACCTGTATAAATATGTGTTATGACCCGGCTCAGTCAGGGAAAAAGGAAGTAACATTAAGAAACCAGATGGAATTGGTTAAAATATGAACAATGGTTTATTTGTAAGACAGGCGTGATCTAAGGAACAACTTTTAACAAAAGGAGGGTACTTTTTCAGAAGTACAAAGAGTCCCAACAAAAATATAAGATGGATTTAAAAATAGAAATAACAAACCAACCAAAAGTGCCAGTAACTGTGCTTTGTAACTTTACAAAGTTACAAATAAACAAACAAACGACACTACCAAACTAAATTAGTTTCAAATCATGTAGTTAAATTTAAATAACCAAAACTAAAATCAATGAAGAAAACACAAAGCTGGGGGTCCTTAACCAWACAAATAAAATACACCAAGAGCCCCATGTTGGCTTACAAGGTCCCTACCCAGGTTAATCCCTTTAACAAAACTTAAAAGGACTAACTTTAAGTAACAAGTAGACCGGGCAGAATTAAACAGAGCCAAGGTCAAACATTCTTCTAACCAACAACGCTTCTGAGTGGCAAGCTGCTAAGTGTCAGCTGCCCTGAACTACAGAACAGCTGGTCTTAAATAAGGAGATGTCGTCACTGATTGGATAAGTGAAGATGAGCAGTCCAATCAGGTCGCAGGAGGTGTCGCAGACGAGCCAGGARGGGGGGTAGGATTGGACAAGGTGAAGATGAATGGTCCAATCGGGATGCAGACAGTCTGAGTCTCCACCTGCACACAAACCTTTTACACACAAATGGACTTTGGCCATAACAATATGCAATTAAATTACTTTGGGTTAATTTCAGGCTCAGGCCTCTAATCAGAAGCTTCATTCACAAGACAGTCCAGTCCGGCTTTAAACTCCCTCGGGTCATTCATAAATCATAGGAGAAGCCGGCCAAGTCCAGCTCATTTGTAAAGGTTCAGAAATGAACCCAGCAGCGTAGAACCAAAAGATGCATGAGCAGAACTCAGCTGGGCTGAAGAGGACCGCAACATAATTATTGTGTGATGGACGTCCGTCTCATTAAAGCTGCTGCATGTAGTTTCTAGAAAAACTGGACTTAGAAAAAATTTGAACAGATACAATCTTCAGGTCCCTCTACCTTGCTCTCTGTTAAGCTTCAGCCCACCTTCGTAAGCTCCTCCCAGACAGCATGGCCCGAGTCTGGAGCCTGAATGAGTGTGTGAGCTTGAGTGAGGCTGCATGCTGCTTAGATTTGAATAGATGGCTGTAGGACCACCAGGAGGAGCCAGATGACTTTTGTTTTTTAGAGATTATCTGTCTAATGTCAATCGATCAATCAATCAATCAATCAATCAATCAATCAATCAATCAATCAATCAATCAATGTCAGGACATAATGACAGTTTTAATAAATATGTCAAAAATATATTTTTATAACTACAGACTGCAGCTTTAAAGAGCTGATGACACGGTTTAATTTTATGTAATTTTTGGATTAAAATTGTACATGTTAAAATAAATGATTCGGTGAGGTTATAAGTGAAATAGGCTTATTTTTGGGTAAATATCCAATGTTTTAAACAGCTCTGCTGAGGAGCTGCATTAAACAGAGACGCCATGTTGGTCAGTGGGAGGACGCTAAGCGCATAGCTAATATTAATAACAGCTGTACACTCACGGTGGAAGCGGTTGAACTGTGGTGGAATCATCAGCCTGTTCCAGCTCAGAGCAGAGTTGTGGTGCTGAGGAATATGTGGTGGGACGGAGGAGGAGGGGGAGGAGNCTGACTGATTTAAATACATCTTAACATTCATGAGGTACTTTACATTGACTGTTTATGGTTGAATGTGGGCGTGTAGAGGGTAGAACCTGAGGAGGACCTCGTGCACAAACTCTGACGTGTGGCTGTGATTTATAAAGGAAAGATGGACAGAGACATGCGTACGAACGGTTTTATAAATCTGATTTTTTTTGGCGTACGCCATTTCTGCCTTTTGGCCGTATGTTCACTTTTAGTATGGTTTCCACACAATCCTTTATAAATGAGACCCCAGACCTGCACTTTAACAATTAAAGACCTGAGTGTGAACAGCAGTGCAGTTTACTTCTGTGCTGTGAGTTACTACAGTGCTGCATTTCACAGCTCCTCGGAACAAAAACCTCACTGTTTGAATTGCTGGATGACATCTTCCTGCACCTGTCCTGTCATTTATATTTCTAACTATGTTTTATGAAAGCAATGGAGAATCCAAAATTTGTTTAAAGGGATCCATGATTAGTTGTAACATTAGACTTTATATGATAAACATATACTTTAACTGTA
Organism: Austrofundulus limnaeus; assembly: GCF_001266775.1. Lineage (NCBI taxonomy): Eukaryota > Metazoa > Chordata > Actinopteri > Cyprinodontiformes > Rivulidae > Austrofundulus > Austrofundulus limnaeus. Next base: position 297,258 of record NW_013952911.1, on the reverse strand, counting down.
AAATAAAGACTGTAAAAATACTGTATGATGTTCAGTTTTTATCATTTTTAAACTAAAAGTTTAAAAATATATTACACGGATGGGGCCATTTTATTCACATGCAAAGCATTCTGGGTAAATGACGACATCAACTAGGTCCTCGGTGCGAGGCTGCTAGCGTGCTATGTCCACCCTGAAGGTTACAGAGCTGATGACACGGTTTAATTTTATGTAATTTTTGGATTAAAATTGTACAACATGTTAAAATAAATGTTTCTGTGAGGTTATAAGTTAAATAGGCTTATTTTTGTGTAAATATCCAACGTTTTAAACGGAGACGCCATGTTGTGATGTCAGCGGGGGGACGCTAAGGGCATAGCTAGTATTAATAACAGCAGTACACTCACGGTGGAAGCGGTTGAACTGTGGTGGAATCATCAGCCTGTTCCAGCTCAGAGCAAAGTAGTGGTGCTGAGGAATATGTGGTGGGTGGGAGGAGGAGGAGGGTTACTGGTTCAGCTGGCTGAGTGGACCTCCTGCGGAGTGGACCTCCTGCAGAGCGACTGAGCAGGAGTGACGGGGAGAGGCAGGACACACCAGGAGCAGGTAAACACAGACTGGTATGCCTTTTTTAACTACCTACATTACAACTAGTTGTTTACAAACCAATGTATCTGAAGTGAATAAAACCATTGTTTCTAGTACATTTGTAGCAGTATTTTAGAATTAAACAATGTTTTGGAGGATACTGGTCCAACTTCTTATCTGCTCACATCAAGAAGATATTTAGAACATTATATACTGCTATATATTTTTTTAAATTTGGTTTAATAAAATTTGCATAAATTACATTGATATTACAATTAATTGTTCATATGTAATTTAATCAAACCGACTTTTCTAATAAATTTATAGCAATATAATTCAAATATCTGCTTTATATTGTGGTCAGAGGAGATACTGACGCAACATCTCCCCAACGCACAAGTGCTAATTTGATTAATATTTAGGTTAATGAGAATACAAATCAGATGTCAAACATTGTCTTAAAATGAAAAGATTTCAGCAGATGTACTAAATGAACTTGGATTGATAAATGATTTGGGATTTTCTAACTGAATCTCTACAACACAGAAATAAATTTCAGATTACTGTCATTACTATAATATCTACATATATTGCATGATTGTACATTAAATTGATCATCAGAGGAATTTATTTTGGGACTCTTAACACCTCTGCTGATCACGATATTAAAAAATACTTTTTTTATTTGGCAGATGCCGGTGCCTGTGTGTGATCATAACATCAGAGGAGAGTGTTCTCTATCAGGAGCAGGACAAGGTGAAGCAGAGTACCGATACCTGCCTGTGTCATTCACAAAATCAGGAAGAGACTTCTGCTACAAGATGAGCAATATACTGTATTGTTTTTAATTATGCTGAGTAACTAATTTACTGTTCTTATTATTTATGATCCAGTTTAGACCTCATGAAGTAGTACATATAGTCTTACATCAACTTACCTGACTGTTAATTAACTGATTTTTGTTTTGTGTCAACCAAAATGTGATGTTCAAAAATAATAAAAAAATGCAACAGCAACAACTGATACTCTTCATTTCATTTGGAACAACTTGGTCACAAGAAAAACAACAATCAATACTTGTGTAGCACACATATAAAAATATTAAAATTTAGAAAAGTGCTGGCAAAACAATCAGCTGGTGTTGAAGCGTGACGTGGTCTGTCACGGCCGGTATTTATCTGGTCTTTCACATGCTGAGCTCGGTGGCAACCTTCTCTGTTCTGCACTCGTCTTCACGCGGAGACGGAAACACGGCCATCAGATCACCCACGTCAGCTGAAAGATGTAATAAAAACAAACATTTGTAGATGGTAATTGTGTACATGARTTCAAAAATCTGTCCCATATTTAAAAAGGAATTCATCTAGAAGTTATGTAAAGTATTGAAGAAAACGTATTTTAAAAAAGATCATTTTACCATAARCAGCTTCTAAAAAGAACAGTTTTCATATTCTGCTGTGGCATCAGCAAGGACCTGAAATGTACAGTAAATGATAAATGATCAGCTCTGAACAGAAGAAACAACATGAAAGCATGGTATGGTACAGCAAAAAATATAATTAAATAAAATAATTGTTTGTTCTGTATGCACAGTTTACTTACTTTTAATTACTATATGGAGGCACCTGTCCCATATAATCATGACACACTTTATGTATTGTTAATAGACTGCTACGATTTTTATTTATTTTATTTTTTTGTCTACAGTAAATAATTGACTGAGTGCCTTTAGCTATAAATTAGATTGAAGTGACACATGAGGAAGTGTAATTTTCTTCAGAATATCTTCTTTACTTTGGTATGATTTTAAAATGATATAAACGTTGTGATTAAGTGGTTTCAATAAATTTTAATTTGGGTTTTTTAAAAAAGGTTGAGCAGAGCAGGTCTGGATGGGTTCTTTGATAAAACAGACCGCAGGAGAGATGAAACCGGACATCCCGTTCAGAGGAGCTGCTCAACTGTCCCCCCACCCCTCACCTGGATTAGTGAGAATGCATCCAGACATATTAACTTGGATCTTACCGTAATCTTGTTTTGCTTGACAACCCAAACTCTGGGGGTGAGCTGTGATCTGACTGCAGCCGGATGTGGTTCTAGCAGAACACAGGGTCTCAGCCGTGGCTCCATGGTGCTGCTGCTGCTGCTCGTTGACGCTGACACCGGCAGATGAGTGCACACCCCCACCCCCCTCCCTGCCCCCGCCGTACAGGAGCACACGTTAAACAACCAATTGACTCTTTTAAAGTGGAGACAAAATGAAGAGTCCAGCTCAAAATGTTCAGAGCACAGAACAGACCAGATGGTAGGCTCCACTTATCAGGAGTGTGACCTGCGTAAACACACACTTCAGACGAAGCTCCGAATCGAAACCAAAAAAAAACACACCATCCTTTTTTTCTTTTTTTTATTCCTATTCCCATCCCGTTCCCCAACTGCGATTTGGGGAGGGGGTCCTGAAGAAGGGCGGACCGCCGGGTGCGGTCCTGGGCTGTGGGTGGGCTCGGGGCTTGGATGGTTGCCGGGGGTGAGGCTGACTCTCCATCCCCACTGGTGCTGCTTGGTCTCCTGAGGTGTGGCTCTTGGTTCCTGTGGGTGGCCCCCTGGCCAGGGTGGCTGCCAGGTTCTGGGGGGTGGACAGCTGGGGGGTGCACTTGGTTGTTGGCAGTGTGGTGGGGTGGTCATGGGTGTGGCTTCTCTGCGGCGAGGGGCTGGCCGGGCGTCCTGGTGTGGCCCAGGCCRGGCCTTGGCTAYCTGCTCCTCTCCACCTCAGAATGATTGGGTCTACCTCCTGGGTTCGGGTGTGTGCGGCCTCCAATAGGGGATGGATGCATGTCCTGGACCTGGGGGGTATAGAGTGTGTATCGGGGGTATGAGTGGAATGTGGCGTCCTTGTATGTCTTTGATTGAGTGGGGGTGGGGATGAGGATGGGATGGTGCGATTGTGTATATTTAGGTATTTGTCAGGCTGCGGTCTGGACTGCCCCTACTGCTGGTTTATCTGGGGGCCCGCTGCTACTCGGTCCCCCGGTGGGGTGTGCGGCTGGCCGCCGGCGTGCTGGGGGTTCCCGGGGTCTGGGGTTGGGCACTGGGGGTATGTGCCGGCCTGGCCTCGTGACTGCCTGCTGGGGCTCGGGGCCTCTGGACCTGTCGGGCTTTGGCCTGGGGGGGTGCGC
>NW_013952911.1:260987-292123 GCF_001266775.1 Austrofundulus limnaeus | reverse complement strand
TATATATATATAGGATTTTGATGTCACTCTCTTGTGTCTCTGAGGAAGAAAACTGCCTGGAGAGAGCGTCTGATTTCAGTTATGTTTTAAATAAGTGCTCATCAGATAATTTAAATGGGTCATGAAATGTTTTGTTCTGAACCACACAAGCAGCAATAATCTTTGTTTTAGTTTCAGAAGAGCACAAGTTCTGAAACTAACACTTTCCTTGATAATTTATTTTCTAATCTAACCTTCCGGAGGGCGGACCATAGATTCTCTAAGCTTTTAGGAACTAACAGTTTCCGCCCGTCCAGTGGAAAAAAAGAGAGAAAGAAAGGTGAATGACCAACGTCAGTCACTGTGGCAGCTAGATTCTCTCCGGGGAATCAAAAGCTGAACACTGTGTCAGGTTTGACCCCTTCATTGCCAACGGTTGAAACCTCACAGTGTGGGAAACCAACGCTTGGTTTATCCACTTCAGAAACTCTCCAGACGGAAGTTTTGTCCTGAAACCTGGGTTCATGTTGAGGCTTTGCCTTCTTTTTACGGCGGACGTGGACGTAAACGAGTCAACAAACCATGCCTTGGGGTCCCCTGTTCAATGGACTAAAGACAGATTCTCCAGCTGCGCCCCTACCTACCTGGCAGGTGACAGAACATCATCTCAAGGTAAAAGCTGGCTGTGTGTGACGTCGAGGTCTGACTGAGGCTGAACATAGAGTGCTTCGCCCTTCTGGTTAAACCCACATTATTTAAGATAAAAGTATAGAAAAGCAAACATCTTTCTTCCACTCTTTTTTCTTAACCTTGTCCTTGCCAACTCCTAAGATAAACAGCCTCAAATGTCTGGTATTTAACATCTAAACTGACGTTTGTGTTTCTATTTAAGTGTGGTTAACAATTAAGAAGTTAAAAGCTTGTTATTGTTGGTCCCAAACTTTTATAGGAAATTAATTGTTCATAATCCGGTTTACTCTAGTCAATTTTGTATGATTTGTAAAATAAATGATCGCATATTATGGTTCAAATCAACATTCACTGACTGAGAGTTACTTTTTGTGTCCATTCATTTTTGCACTGAAGAAATATTTACCCAAGATAAAAGAGATCCTTGCTAATTAAATTACTCTTGTAACCTTGTTATAAGAAGTGTAAGCCTAAACCCTTACAAATGGTGGAGAAATGCATTCTTTTAGGAATAAATATTACTGTTTGTGCAAAATATTGAAGTTAAACTGCTGGTTGGCAAATTGTCTTGGCTGACGGTGTTCAGAAAAATACAGGTTACTGCAGGCTTGTTTTCTGTCATTATAGCACAAAAAGTTGCTATTTGAAAAGAAAATAAAAAAATAACTTCTAAAAAGCTGCTGATCAATGTGTTGAGCTGTCAGTGAGCTGACGTCACGCAGCGGCTGTTTATCAGGTTTACAGGTGGAGGTCGACGTGAGCAAATACAATTGACAAACAGAGGCTGAGGCAGAATATACAAAAGGTAAGTGATTTTATTATACAGGTGCTGGGGATTGGGGACGGGAGCTGAAACAGAGGTTTTTGCAGAGGTGAGTATATGTAGGTTATCCAGTAATGGTTCTTAGCAGGTATGTAATTCAGAGGGGTTCTTACAGGCTGGAGAAGGAGATGAGGCTTGGAGGAGTTGGTCCAAAAGATTGAGATCCAAAGATGAGTATTTACAGGTGAAGAACTCTTACAGTGATTCATGGGAGGCAGCACATGAAATCCTGGTTAGTGGCTCTGGTTCCAAGGCAACAGGCAAACATGCTGAAGGTTGCTTTCTGTAAACAGGTACGTAACAAAAACACAAAGGTAAGATTAACTCTGGGAGAGACAACAGGTAGCAGGCTGAGCTCATACCAAAATGAGGCGATGCTTCAGCGACGAGAAGATCTTCAGCACAGCCTTAAGAAGCCTTGGGATTGATGAGCCGATCTTCATGCAGGTGTGGGTAATCAGCGCTTAAGCCCAATCAGGGAGGCAGGGGGTGAAAACACCAAAATGCCTCAGTACACCCTCCTTAACAATCGCCTCCTGGCGATTCAATGTCTCTTTTCGGGGTGATCCCTGTAGAAATTTGTAATGAGGTCAGGATCCAGTATGAAGGACCTCGGAATCCAGGACCTTTCCTCCGGACCATAACCTTCCCAGTCAACGAGAAACTGATGTCCTCGTCCACGGCGACGAACATTCAGGATGCGACGGACTGTGTAAATGGGTTGATTATCCAGGAGATGGGTGGGAGGTGGGGTGCCGGCTGGGGGGCTCAGGGGACTGGTGGAGACGGGCTTCAGTTGTGAGACGTGGAAAGTGGGATGTATCTTCATAGCAGTAGGTAAACGGGGTCTGACAGCAGTTGGGTTGATGATCTTCTCCACAGGAAACAGACTGATGAATCTGGGGGAGAGTTTTCTAGGGAAATCCTTTTAAGTTAATGTCACATGTGGAGAGCCATACCTCTTGTCCCACTTCATAGGAGGGGGCAGCGAAGCGGTGGCGGTCAGAAAACTTCTTGTTCTGCTGTGCAGTGCGTAGAAGGGCCCTTTGAGTTTGACTCCATATTCGACTGCAGCGCTGGAGGTGGTGTTGAACAGATGGAACCAAATTGTCAAACTCGTCTCTGGGGAACAATGGAGGATCATATCCAAGAAAAGCCTTAAAAGGCAAATAACCAGAAGCGGAAGAAGTGTGACAGTTATGTGCATACTCCACCCATGTTAGATATTGGCACCAAGAGGAGGGATTATTGTTTATAACGCACCTGAGTGTAGCCTCCAACTCCTGATTGCATCTCTCTGTTTGTCCATTAGACTGGGGGTGATGTCCAGACATGAGACTGACCTTAGCACCCAAAGCGTTACAGAAAGCCTTCCATACGTGGGACACGAACTGAGGTCCTCAGTTGGAGACAATATCAGCAGGGATTCCATGTAAACGGAAGACGTGGGCGACCAGGAGTTGAGCAGTTTCAAAAGTGATGGGTAGTTTTAATCAGGGGCACAAAGCGAGCTGCTTTGGAGAATCTGTCGACAATGATTAATATGACAGTGTTACCTTCTGAGGGTGGAAGTCCTGTAACAAAGTCCAGTGCGATGTGAGACCAGAGATGAGCAGGTGTGGGTAAGGGTTGCAGGAGTCTAGCGGGCTATTGATTGCTACTTTTATTTCTGACACAGGTGGGGCATGCTGCAACAAACTCTTTGATGTCTCGGTACACGGTTGGCCACCAAAAATATCTCTTAGAAAATGACAACATGCGTGATATTCCTGGGTGACAGGTAAATCGGTGATTATGAGTCCAATCAAATACTTTACCGATGATGTCTTTAGGAACAAACCTCGTACCAGGTGGTCCAATACCCGGGTCTGGTTCAGATTGTTGGGCCAGGCAGATCGTGTTTTCGATGTCCCACGAGAGGATTCCCACGAAGCAGGAGGTAGGTAGGATGTTGATGTCACTCTCTTGTTTCTCTGAGGAAGAAAACTGCATGGAGAGAGCGTCCGATTTAATGTTTCTGGAAACTGGAAGTTAAATTGAACAAAAAACAATGACCATCTGGCTTGTCTTGGGTTTAACCTTTTTGCGTTTTGTAGATATGCCAGATTCTTATGATCAGTGAGGATGACAAATGGGATTCCAGTTCCTTCTAACCAATGTTTCCATTCTTCCAGTGCAAGTTTAATGGCTAAGAGCTCTCTATTACCAATATCATAATTCATCTCGGCCGGTGATAGGTGACGAGAGAAAAAAGCACAAGGGTGCATCTTACCATCTGGCTCAGATTTTTGAGACAACACCGCACCAACTCCAAGGTCAGAAGCCTCAACTTCGACAAAAAACTGTTTATGTGGATCTGGATGACACAAAATGGGTGCATGAGAAAAACGAGCCTTTAACTCACCAAATGCGCTGTTAGCCTCAGGAGTCCAAGAGAAAGGTCTTAATGTGGAGGTTAGTTGGGTGAGAAGTGCGGCGATGCAACTGTAGTCTCTGATGAAACACCTGTAGAAATTTGCTAAACCGAGAAATCGTTGTAGTTGTTTGCGATCGTTGGGGATTGGCCACTCAGTAACAGCTTGGACTTTTTCAGGATCAGTCCTGAACTGACCCTTTTTCAGAATGAAGCCCAAAAAAGAAACTGATGGAACAGGAAATTCGCATTTCTCTGCCTTTACATAGAGCTGGTTCTTATGAAGTCTCTGGAGGACTGCTTTAACATGCCTTTGATGTTGTTGGAGGTCATGAGAATAAATGAGGATGTCATCCAGGTAAACAAACACACACATTAAGGAAATCTCTAAGGACATACTTTATCAGGGCCTGGAAAACAGCTTGAGCGTTGGTTAAGCCAAACGGCATGACTAAGTATTCGAAAGGACCCAAGGGTGTCTTAAAAGCTGTTTTCCACTCGTCTCCTTCTTTTATCTGTACAGGGTGGTAAGCATTACGGAGATTCAGTTTGGTAAAGATGGTGGCTGAGTGGAGCTGATCATGAACTGAAACTAACAGAGGTAGTGGGTATTTATTCTTAACTGTGATTTGGTTAAGACCCTGGTAATCAATACAAGGCCTTAGAGACTTATCCTTTTTGGCAAAAAAACCTGCCCCTAGAGGAGATTTGGAGGGGCGGATTATGCCAGAAGCTAAAGAATCCTCGATATAGGTTTTCATGGCCTCTTTTTCAGGACCGGAGAGATTGAATAGACAACTGGATGGTAACGATGAATCAGGTGTTAATTCTATGGAACGGTCGTATGGTCTATGGGGGGTAATGAGAGCGCTTTACTTTTGCTAAAGACAGATGCAAGATCGTGATAAACCTCAGGGATTGAAGACAAATCCTTCTCCTCGACGGGTTCCTCCCCTTTAAAGGAGACCGAAATGGCTGACTTTAAACAGTTCTGTAAACAAAACATACTCCAACTCTCAACCCTCTTCTTCTTCCAATTAATAACTGGATTGTGAGTAGACATCCATGGAAAACAAAAAATGAGTTGTGGAGAAACAGAATCAAAAATGACAAACTCACCCAAATCATGATGTTTGCCAGACACAATAACATATAAACTGGGAACTTGTTGGTTGACTTGGGATAACAGTTGTCCAGTGACACCAGCGATGGAGCGTGGTGGATCGAGAGGTGAGGTTGGGATATCCAGTTGTTCAACTTAATCACTAGAAATAAGGTTTTGCTCAGCACCGGAGTCCACAAGAGCAGAGATAGGTAGCTTGGTCTGTCCACAAACTACCGTAGCAGGCAGAAAAAAACAAAGAGGTAGGGGAAAAATTGTCCTGTCTCATTAGCTTCCCCTGGTCTACTGACGAGCCGACCCGTTTCCCCGCAGCTGGCAGGCGGCGACAAAGTGTCCTTTATTTCCACAGTAAATGCACAGTTTAGCAGTGAATCGTCTTTGTCTCTCTTCAGTTGTCAAACGTGTGCGTCCAATTTCCATGGGTTCGACTGGATTGGGAGCAGCTGTAGCATGAGGAAAAGAAAAATAAACTAATCTAATCTAAATTAACAAACACGTAAAGACCATAATAACTATTTAAATTCATAGGATTTATCTTGATCACAGAGGAGAGTTAAGAACAATTTTTTTGTTTTGTATGTGTGTTTCCTTTGGACCACGAAGAAACTGCTACTGATCCTCTTTCTGTTGGGATCCATCCAAGGAGTACGATCTGAGGTCGTGACCCTTGCCCCGCCTCAGGCATCGTACTCAGGGAACAACCTGGGCTGCTCATCACAAATTGCCGACTATACACCCAAAAAGTGTTAGTCTGCTTTGACCCTCACACCGTGATTAAACAACACATTAAGGTAGACATGTGGGCCAGTAACACATGGCTCACCCTACCAATCAAGAACACAGAAAGCGAAATCACGCACATTCTGAAGCAGTTACAGAAGTTCACAATCACCCAAAATGTGTTGAGTGGAATGAGCAGAAGAAAGAAGCGCATCATAGGCGGGCTTCTCCTTGCTGCTTCATTCCTCGGCTCCCTCTTTAATTTAGGCTTGTCCTCCATAAACACCATTAGCATAATCTCACTAAAACAACATGTTAATGAACTACAATATGAGATCCCAAAGATCCAAGCACAGATGGATCAACAACAAGCACAACTCACTCAGGTGACTAAAACGGTGAAAGATACTGTGTTGGTGTTGAACACATAGTCAAGAAATTAAAGCCCTTGCACAAAAGGTAAAAGAGCTAAAACTTACAGTAGAATTGAACTATGCCATCACACATCTAATGGATAGGATCTTTTCCGACATGCTAAGAGATATCAGCTCATCCATTGATACCCTAGCCACTGGCAGAATCCCACCCTATCTCGTCTCATTAGAGATGGTAAATGACATCCTAAACTCTGCTACTAATGAAAAAGTGATGCCACTCCAAGCTCACCAGGCCTATGCCCTCAGTAGCGTGATTCCAATTCACGTTGACCCCAAAGCACGTGAAATTGCATTCATTATCAATCTACCAATTGTCCCTGCTGACAGCATTTACAGACTCAAAGACGTTGTGAATGCTGGAACCTGGAATAATGACAACCATGTCAAAATCAATACTCCAGCAGTGGTTGCATCACGACAGCAACCCCACTCTCTATTTAGCTCCAAACCTCCAGATGTGTACTATTACCCGGGAGATACATTATCTGTGTCCAAGCAAACCTTTCATGTGGGATAATGCCGCCGGCATCTGCGGACTCACACCCATTTTGAAAAATTCAAAGTGCTCAACGACCATAACCACACACCGTCAAATCACAACCTCACAGGCTGAAATAGTCGGTTCACGCTGGTTAGTAAACACTCCCCAAAAACCTGCTATCATCGTCTATAATCGACACAACACCAGTAGGACATTGACCCTACCTGAGAAGACAATGTGGATCCGTGTCCCTCCAGAGGCCACAGTTCAAATTGCCGACCTGACGCTCTATTATCTACACCCTGGTCAATACGAAACTAATCTGGAAATCCCTGATTTCCTGAAAAACATGAGTTTTGAAATAGACTCCAAAACTATAGAGTGAATCAAAATCAAAGGAGCCAAAATCGTCAATGTAGAGCCAATAAACCAGGTGCTTAAGACACTAGAAGCCAAAACTAGAACTCCGGTTCAAACAATCACCTACGCGTGTCCTTGCCAACTCCTAAGATAAACAGCCTCAAATGTCTGGTATTTAACATCTAAACTGACATTTATGTTTCTATTTAAGTATGGTTAACAATTAAGAAGTTAAAAGCTTGTTATTGTTGGTCCCAAACTTTTATAGGAAATTAATTGTTCACAATCAGGTGTACTCTCTAGTCAATTTTGTATGATTTGTAAAATAAATGATCGCATATTATGGTTCAAATAAACATTCACTGACTGAGAGTTACTTTTGTGTCCATTCATTTTTGCACTGAAGAAATGTTTACCCAAAATAAAAGAGATCCTTGCTAATTAAATTACTCTCATAACTTTGTTATAAGAAGTGTAAGCCTAAACCCTTACATTACTTATAGTATTATTAAAAAGTGAAGCCATTGATGATGCAGAAATTAAGAAACTAACATTCAGTTTGTTTTCTACTGAAGTGGCAAAAAAAAAAAACGTCAAAACTCCGAAAACTTCAAGAAATATCCATCTATCCATACGTTTTCTTCCACTGCAATCCTACTAGTTAGCTGAGGGAACGTCCCCTGGTGGCGTCACTTTCGTTTTATTCCTCGGACACTAGAGGCGCTACAGTTCTCCTAAATTTGCCTTGTTTTTTGAAAACAAGGATGTTATACAGGCGTGCTTGTAATTATTAACTAAATCTTCAGGATGGACCTTTTGGTTTATAAAAAATGGCAGAAAAGGTCCATATCGTGTAATCAGCTCTTTAAACAAAAACAAAATGAAATAGCTCATTTTAGCAATCATGTGCTTCATGTTTTTTTAAACTAACTGCAAACTTGCTGTTCTGTCAGTGTTGTCTTTAATTTTCCCTCAGTAATAAATCTGTTAATTAATCCTGCAGTCACTCACTGATGTCATCAGCTCATTATCATTCTTTGAGGGTTGTTTTTCACAAGTCGGTCTGCTCGGCTTGGGCTGGGCTCCGATGATACCTCTGTTGGCGGCTCAAAGAGGGCGTCAGAGGTGCGCTCACTTTACTCACCTTCATGTTATTTTTGAATGATTCGAGGGGGACAGAACACATGTCAGTCCCAGACTGAGCTGTCATATGAATGCGGCTGGAGTTAATTAGTCAGGTTGAATTGGGTTTAGACACTATGTCTTTGGGCTCGGTTCAGGTCAGGACTGATGTGATGGTATCCTCTGTGAAACAGTTTGCTCAGTGTTCAAAGTATACTTCTGGTAATTATCTAATTCTGTGGGGCAGCAGCACATTTTAAACCTGTATTTTGCTTTGGGTTTTACCCATTCGGGAGAATCATAAAAGCTTTTCACCAGTGACTCTGTAGGCAGTGAGATGCTGATGAATGATTTTGCACACGGTAAGGCTGATTATGCTGATATATGCTGCTGTGATGCTCAGCATGCCTTTAGTTCTCTGCTGGTCGCCCCGTTTGGGCCGGCTGCTTTGTGCACATCGATCTGTTTCAAGGTGGCTCTCACCTTTGTAATGATGTAGCACCAGTGCTGCATCGACAGCAGATGGGTTGGTGTTGTTTGAGGCAGGATTCCCACTCTGTGTGTGGTTACCTGTTAGTTTGTCCTGAAATAAAGATTCAAAACATGTTTGGTGAACTGCGAGACTGAAACACAGCATATTCTCTGTGTTATGGCCTGTCACTAAAAGTAAAAGGGCAATAATAAATTTGCCCATATATGTTTGTTAGCAAAATATCTTGTGAAACACTGTGCATAGACGAACAGACAAACAAACTAATGGTGCCAAACATAACCTCTTTGTTGGAGGTAATAAGGCAAGCAGAAAATGTAAAACAATAAAAACAATGAAATCAGACAAATTGCAGGGGGGATATTGCACACCAGGGACATCATGTATCAAAGATTTCAGCTTTCATACTGAACACTGGCACAGGGAACAAATTGGAAAAGTGTGTACAAAAATATTCATATTTATCAAACCGTGCACATGCATGTTTCTGCTCTTTGCCTTCATACGTCCCAATGAATGTGGACACAAGTGCACACAAGCCTCCTCCCATGAAATGCCTCCTTTTAAATGTGCTTAGAGATGAAAATAAGTCCTTCAATGTGTGAAAAACAACAAAAACAAATCTTCTACTTTGTTTCTGACTTAAATCAACATCGAGAGTGGCAGGTTCAGGCAAAGGCAGTTTGTTTTTAAGTTGGTATTATCCACTGCAGGAGTATTTGGTTTGAGAGTCTCAAACCAAATTCTGACTTTTGTTTTGATAAATATGTAATCACAGGTAACATCCATGTATTTCTTTATTAGGTCCTTATTGAGAGGCATGTACACCCTGGACAGGTACAAGTCCATCACAGAGCCACATAAAGAAAAATGAGACAAATTCTAGGTAACATGAACTGTATATATCTTTCAACTCCTCCATGCTGCTGTTTTTACCACCTTTGGAGGGTTTAAATCTCAATTAGGAAGGTCAAAGCCTCCCATTCCCCTCCATAATTTGAACCATGGCAGTGCTTCCTGTGCTTTGTCTCTATTTCACTGTATTTCTACTTTCTTATCTCCTTGTCTGGCTGTGCTCCCTGCAGCCTATCATCCACTGACTTCTGGGAAATATTCCAGATTAGATTCAAAGATTGCTGAAGTTTCAGGCTTTGTAATAAAGCTGCTGAACTGATCCATTAAAAAGTGTCCTGCAAGATAAAGCTGTGAAGTCTGTGGGGAGTTCATGGAACGCAGGGATTCACAGTGGTCTTTGAGTCTAAGATTTTCCACCACAAGATGGCAAATAAGGCCAGACAGGAGGGTGGATAGCTGTGAAATATTTCATGGTGTGGTAATAAAACATCATAATTGGATCTTGCTTGTATTTGAAGCCAGTACAATGATTTCAGGACTGATGAGGCGTGATTGTTATGCTACGTTCACACCGAACGCGTTTTGAGCGGCCAAAAAGTGCAAAACGCCTCTCGTTGGACGCACTATTTTCAGACCGAAGAACGCACTAGTGTTCAGACCAGAACAAGCAGCGGCAGCAGTGAGGTGTGGGAGGAGCGTGTCCTCGGCGGGTGAAATAAAGATAAAATAAAAGAAAATGGCTTTGATTTATTTACTAAAGAGCAAGCGAACGTTGCGCACAGCAGAAAATTAACTCACCAGATGATTTAGAGGCGATTTGTTCGGTTAGTTTCGTCACTCCAGAAGCTGCCAGCTGACGGACTTTTATTTATTTATTTTTTGTCCCGAGCAGCTGATACACATCGGTGCTGATATATCCTGCCAGAAAATCTAACTGCACACGGTCAATTTCAGGTAAAGATCTCCAGTCCGTCTGTTTCGGTTTTCAGTGGGAGACGCGTCGAGCGGCGAAAAGTTCAGATATTTGAACTCTTGCGGCGGCTCGGGCGGCGGCGGCTTCTGCAGCACCGCATGCGCGGAAAACGCTCTGCGCCCCTTCCGCCTTCCTTGTGCGCCGCCCAAAACGTACGTGACGCGACGCACGACCCCTAGAGGTGCCTCCACCATAGACTTTGCATGTGAATCAGCCGCTCCTGCAGCTCAAAACGCGTTCGGTGTGAACGTAGCATAAGAGCTTGTTATTCGGGCAGAGGTTTTTCCATTCAGTGGCAAGATCGCTTAAACATGAAACCATTTAAAATAAGAATTGACTTTTAAATTATTTTCTCCTCTTTTTTTGAAAAACATTTTGTGCTTTTCCAGTTGAGGTTAGTTTTGTTTTCAACAGAACAACTTTCACCCACAAATCCATACCATATTATACTGTACTGCACGATACATACCACGTCATAATATACTGTATACTGTATATAATGTAACATACCGTAACATGCACTAATATGAAGAGCAGCTTCTGGTTGCAAAAGTTTAAAAAGGCTGTATTTTCATTTGTACTTTATCAAATTTATTTTTACTGTTTTTATTTAAAACATTTACATTAAACTATTTTATTTATTTATTTTATGCCCACAATTTTATTTTTTGAAATGCCTTTTTCTGTTATTGTTTAAGTTTATATAACATTGTATTTGTTCAAATAATTGTTATGGGCAGGTTACAACATAAAAATGTTTGTCTCATAATCATGTCTTGTGATTATTTGACAGGAGTTTTACTTTTAAACTGTAAGTGTATTTAGTTTAGTTATGATGTAAATACAATAAAATTAAAACAATATTTAGATTAGAATAATTATCATTTTGATCCATACATTGGTAATGTCTGACTGGGCCTCGTGCCACTTTATGTACAACAAATTGGGCCCCGAGGTCAAAAAGGTTAAAAACCCCTGCCATGCAGTACCGTAATATACTGTAACATAACGTAAAGTACTATACGATAACATACCATACAGTACTGTAACATAATGTACAATACTATACTATAACATACCATACAGTACTATAAAAGATAGCAACATAACGTACAGTACTATACTATAACATGCCATACCATACTGTGCCATAATATACTGCAATGTCACATAACTTACCAACTCAAAAAAAGTTAAACTGAACTAAAAAGTCAGCACCTCAATGGATTTTAAAAAGTAATTTATAAACTTACAGGGTAAAGTTCTGTCTACAGCCCCTTCTCTGTGGGTTTGCCTTTAAGTGGTTCTTATTGATTCAGCCTCTCTTAAATCTGTCTCCACTTCCAGTATCAACCACATGTTTAGATCCACATCAGCTGTGATTCCAAGCAAGTTAAGCCCAGTATTAGTGTAATACGCCACAATGGGCACACACACAGCAAAGTTTGAGTGCACAAGCAACAATATTTGAATTAGCACTTCAACATTCAGGTGTGCACACAAGTGCACAGATTTGCAGAATTTGACTTTTGTGGGGTGGCTGTGACAGAGTGGTTAGGCGAGTCGTCCTGGAACCGGAAGGTCACTGGTTCGATCCCCCGTCCAGCTGTCTCAGTTGTTGTGTCCTTGGGCAAGACACTTAACCCCAATGCCTCTGATGTGTGTCCCATCAGTGTATGAATGTGATTGGCACTGATTAGTCTCCATAGATTGATTGTATATGTTAGCTTTGTAGGAGATCTGGAAGAGTGCTGTGTGAATGGGTAAATGAGGGCACAGATTGTAGTGTGAAGCGCTTTGAGTATCCTGGTTGGGTAGAAAGGCGCTATACAAGTACAGTCCATTTACCATTTACTTTTGAGATTTTCATATGTGTAATGCTGCATTCAATACTGGTGAAAAGCTGGGAAATCTGAGCTTTACCACATTTACTGAGTTATTAGAGAAAACACATTTCTGACTTATAGCTCCTAAACTCAACAGTATTTAAACACGTACACTTACATTGACATTACTGTAGAGCAGACTGAATTTTTTCAGGACAAATATGTTACTGAAAAGTATGTTTTCCTGATAGTATCACTAGAAAACTATAATTTTGAGTATAACTCTTTAAACGTTACAAAGCAGAATGGAGGGGTGTTTTGGTTGGTTAAATTATAAAGTAGATACTGCAAACGTTTTCCTGAATAGGGGATAACTTTAAAGAAACCTGTAAGCGTCAACACTGTCTTACACTATAATAAATAAGACTCAGAGAAATATCAACTTCCAGCAACTGATTTGGTCTATATACGTATTTAACAAAAAAGTGCAAAACAACTGAAAATATGTGTTATATTCTAGGTTCTGCAAATTTGCCACCTTTTGCTTTGATTACTGCTTTGCACACTGTTGGCATTCTCTTGATGAGCGGTGATGAGAGGTAGTCACCTGAAATGGTCTTCCAACAGTCTTGAAGGAGTTCCCAGAGATGCTTAACACTTGTTGGCCCTTTTGCCTTCACTCTGCGGTCCAGCTCACCCGAAATCATCTCAATTGTAGAGGCCAGGTGAATGTGGAGGCCAGATCATCTGGTGCAGCACCCCATCACTCTCCTTCTTGGTCAAATAGCTCTTACACAGCCTGGAGGTGTGTTTGGGGTCATTGTCCTGTTGAAAAATAAATGATGGTCCAACTAAAGCAAACCGGATGGAATAGCATGCTGCTGCAAGATGCTGTGGTAGCCATGCTGGTTCAGTATGCCTTCAATTTTGAATAAATCCCTAACAGTGTCACCAGCAAAGCAGCCTCACACTATCACGCCTCCTCTTCCATGCTTCATGGTGGGAACCAGGCATGTAGAGTCCATCCGCTCACCTTTTCTGTGTCACACAAAGACACGGTGGTTGGAACCAAAGGTCTCAAATTTGGACTCATCAGACCAAAGCACAGATTTTCACTGGTTTAATGTCCATTCCTTGTGTTCTTTAGCCCAAACAAGTCTCTTCTGCTTGTTGCCTGTCCTTAGCAGTGGTTTCCTAGCAGCTACAGTCATATGAAAAAGTTTGGGCACCCTTGTTAATTTTCCTGATTTACCTTTATAAATCATTGATAGTTTGGATAAAAAAATCAGTTAAATATATCATATAGGGGACAAACACAGTGATAGTTGAGAAGTGAAATGAAGTTTATATGATTTACAGAAAGTGTGCAATAATTGGTTAAACAAAAATAGGCAGGTGCATAAATTTGGGCACTGTTGCCACTTTATTGATTTCAAAACCTTTAGAACTAATTATTAGAACTCAAATTTGGTTGGTAAGTTCAGTGACCCTTGACCTCCATACACAGGTGACTCCAATTATGAGAAAGGGCATTTAAGGGAGGCAATTGTAGGTTYTTCTCCTCTTTGCATCTTCTCTGAAGAGTCACAGCATGGGAGTCTCAAAACAACTTTCAAATGAGCTGAAAACAAAGATTGTTCACCATAATGATTTAGGGCAGTGGTTCCCAAAGGGTGGGGCACGGCTTGACTGAATAGAGGGGAGGTGGAGGGGGAATGCTCAGACGTTAGCATAATGGACAGGTTTTTGATGGAGATTTATTCTTAATCAACAAACCTTTATATTTTCCTCTCAGTTCATGTTTAAAAACACAGTTTGCACAGAAATACTTTAAGTTTTATTGAAACAATGTTGAATATTTTCACAAAGTTAAAAACGCATTACACTGAAATAATTACTGTCAAGATGTTTTTAAGAGGTTGTAATTTCTTGCAATCTATATTTTTTCAGTTTTCTTTCATTAGTTCAAATGTTAAAGAACATTTTGTGGTGAGAAATAAATTGAAATGAGTTTAAAAACAAAATATCCGTGTATGTGGTTGGATATTGTGTGTGTGTGTGTGTGTGTGTGTGTGTGTGTGTGTGTGTGTGTGTGTGTGTGTGTGTGTGTGTGTGTGTGTGTCTGTAGACATGTTTTATTGCACATGTGGGGACAATATGTGTGCGCGAGGGTGTGTGTGTATTTTTGGCCTGATCTAAACTACCTGGCACAACAACCACAGTTTAAAAACTCTTGAAGCACAAAGAGGATGTGTAAGTTAATTCAGTTTGTTTTATGACTGATAGACTCCATGTTTTCACTGTGGGTGAGGAGAAGGCAGCTTCTACCACAGATATGATCAACAATGCTATGGCTAACTCCTGAATCTCTGTAGGGCATGTCTCTACAGAGAGCCTTTTCATACTGAGCAAGTACTGTGACACGTCACACAGTACAGCACGTCACAAGGCACCTCAAACATGGTAGTCTTTTTTAAACCCCTAGATGGCAGCACCAAGCCGTTTTTGACCAAATATTGACGATTTAAACTATTTTAGACGAAAATGTTAAATTTAGGTCAAAAATAGCAAGGTATTACCCTTAAGACACAATTTGGACAGTTTATTTGTTAAAAAAAGTTGATTTTGGGGTAAGTTACACTTTAACTATCTTGCATCTAACTAAAAAGGGAAGGAGAGGAGACATCTGTTCTGCCTCAGAAAGATAAGTTTGTCACACATTCAATTTTAAAACTGAGTACTAAAGTTCTCTAAAGTGATTAAATATGGGTAAAACAGAATAAACATTGCTTGTATCATGAAATGTATAAACATTGTTAGCAGTCCATCTGTAAACAATTAAACACAAATACACAGCTACTGAATACTGAATAGTTAATTAAGCAAAACTTAGTGGATCTTCAATGGTTTTTTTTGTCCTTTCTGTAAGAAAAATGGATTAAATGACATTTCTTTGCATTAAGACATATGAAAACAGAACACATAGGATACACAGAAACATACCTTTATCTTTTCCTTTTTTTCACATTTAATGAGGAACGTAGTCCTTTGATCTCAGCCAAGCTGGAAGAGTCTGTTGGGAGACAAAGGAATTTATGATACTTTTGAAAAGAAAAACAGACTTGTGGGGGTGGGGGGTGGGGGGTCGGAAACAAACAGGAACTTATTAGAATGTGAATTGTTGCGTCACGCTGGCTGAAGAAGTCAAGACACCTCTGGCCGTCAAAGTGGGTCTTCCTTTCTCCTCCTCTCTGAGTCGTTGTCATAGGAATGATTGAAATCTGATGAGAAATGATAATTTCACAGCAGGGAGACTCTACAACTGTTAAGAGTAGTGTCTGATTTTAATCTTACACAGACCACCTCCACCGCCTTATCAACAGGAACACACGTAAAGAGTGATGTGACATCAAAGGAGACCAAGGTTTCATCCATCTCCATGGTGACATCCCTCACTTTTTTCACAAAATCCATAGTGCTCTGTATGCGATGATCTGACATGCCAACTAATGGACCAAGTACTGATGCTAGATATTTGGAAACATTGTAAGTGACAGAGTTGAGAGGATTTTACAGAAAAGGCAGATTTAGCTCAGCATATCAAGTCCAAGACCCGACAACAAAAGAAGTTCACTTTACTGGTAACTCGACAGTCCCTTCGTAATTCCAACAACCCACAGAAGGTGGAACAACACACAGGAGCACAAGCAAATGCCAGGGAGACAGAGAAATGGGTGAAGAATTTATCTGACAGAGAACTCACCCAGCCAGAAACTAAAATCCTGTCCAGAGGGCAGAACTTCGCGGTTGCACCAAGAAGAATTCCTCTGGTTGAGATGATCACAGCCACAGAATCAGCCATTCGCAACAACAAAATCCCATAATTTGAAGCAGAACAACTTAGGAACAAAGTTTCAGCCTGTCTCAGCAATGCCAAACCACCACCTTCCAACATCAATAGAGAAGAGAGATGCTCTCACCACCCTCAGCAAGGACAAGTACATCATCATCTTCCCAGAAGACAAAGAAAGGTGCACAGTGATTTTGAACCAGAAAGACTACCATGAGAAGGTTATGACACTCCTTAGTGACAAGACCACATACGAGCCACTGAAAAGAGATCCAGGAAGTGGATACAAGAAGAAGTTGATAGAGTGCCTGAAAAAGTTAGAGCAGGACAAGCTATTAACCGCATTCTGTACCACACACTGTACCCAGGTGAAGCCACTCCTAGTCTGTATGGTTTACCCAAAATTTACAAACAGGMTGTACCAGTAAGACCTATTGTTAGCATGATTAATTCTGTCACTTAACATTTTTCCAAATATCTAGCGTCAGTACTTGGTCCATTAGTTGGCATGTCAGATCATCACATATAGAACACCGTGGACTTTGTGAACAAGGTGAGGGATGTCATCATGGAGATGGATGAAACCATGGTCTCCTTTGATATCACATCACTCTTTACGTGCGTCCCTGTTGATAAGGCGGTGGAGGTGGTCTGTGTAAGATTTAAAGTAGACACCACTCTTTCCACAGAACAACTATGTCAATTTCTGAAACTGTGCCTGGAATCAACCTATTTCACATATGGGGGGCAATACTATAGGCAGAAACATGGGTGTGCTATGGGCTCCCCACTTTCCCCTATTGTTGCAAACCTGTACATGGAGGAGGTGGAAAAGAGAGCTCTGATGTCCTTTACAGGGACACCACCAAGCCATTGGTTCAGGTATGTTGATGACACCTGGGTTAAAATTAAATCCCAAGAAGTCCAATATTTCACTGATCACATTAACTCTGTGGATAAATAAAGTTCACACGAGAGGATGTAAAAGATGGCAGGTTGGCATTCCTGGACTGTGAGGTCTCAGTTTCGGATGGAGGACAGTTAGAAACTGAGGTGTATCGCAAACCCACCCATATAGACCAGTATTTCTGCTTTGATTCCCATCACCCACTGGAACACAAGTTAGGAGTCATCAGAACTCTGYACCACAGAGCAGACAGTGTCCCCACAAACACAGGAGCCAGGGAGAAAGAGAAGTCACACACAAGACAGGCCCTGGAGCAGTGCGGTTATCCTAACTATATTTTTCTGATAGCAGACAAGAAACCCAAACAGGATTCCAGCCAACAACCAGCTGAAAATGAAGACACTAAACCCAGACCCAAACCAGTCGTCATTCCATATGTGGCTGGAGTTTCAGAGAAACTGAGACGTTTATTCTCTAAACATGATGTCCCAGTGGCTTTCAAACCCCAAAACACATTGCGACAATGACTAGTTCACCCCAAAGATCCAGTTCCCCAGCAAAAACAGAGTAATACAGTATATGCTGTTAGATGTCAAGAGGACTGTGATCAGTCATGTATTCGGGAAACAAAACAGCCACTGTTCAAAAGAATGAGCCAGCATAGACGAGCTACTTCATCAGGTCAGGACTCTGCAGTTTACACTCATCTACAGGCCAGCAGTCACTCTTTCAGGGATGAAGATGTTCTCTTCCTTGATAGAGAGGAACGTTGGTTTGAGAGAGGAGTAAAGAAAGCCATCTTTGTGAAGAAAAACTGTCCACCATTAAACAGGGGTGGAGGCCTGCGTGTCCAGTTGTCTTCTTCCTACAACGCTGTTATTGCAAGTATGACTCAGCCCCCTGTAAGCAAAAGGTGTGAATCAGGGCCCCAACGATAACAAACACAAAGAGGGGAAAAAAAAAAACAAGGGGACTTTGAGCCCCGCCTGCATTCACTACATACAGTACACATGACACAACACCTAAGAACCATGGCATCCAAACCAATAAGTCAGGTGATGGGGCACACACTCTATGAACAATAAATCAAATCAAGCCTTATGTTAAGCGATGGCCCTCTTTTGCATGTGACTGACCTCTTTGTCCACCATGTGGAGGCAGTGCTTTTAAGGCTGAGTTCACCTGAAACTCATCAGACTGAGGAAGTCTCTTGGACGAGAGAGGGAACATTTCACTAAAGAAGAACCCATCCAGAGGACCTACTTATTTTTTTCTTTTTGATTGAGTTAAGGGTTTTTTTGGTGCCCAAATTTATGCACCTGCCTAATGTTGTTTAACCAATTATTGCAAACTTTCTGTAAATCATATAAACGTCTTTTCACTTCTCAAATATCACTGTGTTTGTCCCCTATGTGATATATTTCACAGATTTTTTTTATCCAAACAACCAATGATTTATAAAGGTACATCAGGAAAATTAACAAGGGTGCCCAAACTTTTTCATATGTATTTTACCATGAAGGCCTGATTCACACAGTCTCCTCTTTACAGTTGCTCTAGACATGTGTCTGCTGCTAGAACTCTCTATGGCATTGACCTGTTCTCTAATCTGAATCAGATTAGAGAACAGTTGTTATGTTGTCAGCATAACAACAAAATACATATTATAGTTTCTAGAATTGGACCCATATGAACTAATAAAAACAACAGAGGAGGGACCCTAAAACTGAGCTATGTGGGACTCCACATAAAAGATTCTTAATAATTCTAAACAAAAAAAGTAGCTTTAGGTGAAAGGCAAAAATAAGCCTGTAATTTGCAAGAATTACAGGATCTACTAAAGAATGTTTTGGCAATGGTTAGAAATTTTCAGACCACTCCCGAAGACAGACTGCTAATAAGAGTAGAAACAGAAGGTCATACAGTTTGAAATACTGCTTTAAAAATTGCAGAGGGACAAATCATTTGGGGAGCCTGCAGGTTTTCAATGTTCAACCATCATTTGTAAAGAAGACAAGGTGACAGGCTGAATCATGTCAAGGACAGCAGAGCAGGGAACAGACACTGAGAGGTCACATTTAGAAGAGGGAAGTGATATTTTTCTATAAAAGACAAAGACATTTCCACAGGCAGCTGAAAGTTATTCTGTGGAATATTAAGAACATCATCAGTAGTTTTAGTTTTTAATAGCGAAGCCAAGGTGCTTTATTTCAGAAAAGCAAAATATTTCTGTTACATACCAATTTTAGTGTCAGTAAATCAGCCACATGCAGTCAGCATGATGGCATTAGTTCACTATTGAAGTGTGGTGTTTTTATGTTTGTTTTTTTAGAGAACTTGTATATTTAGAAACAACTAAATTCTTTCTTGACAAATCCCAACATAAGGTTTTGTTTGCTTTGACTTACTGGCTCTTTCCATTAAAGCAATGATCCCCCTTCTGTTCTTCTCTCATCTCTATTAGCTCAATAAATAACAGCTGGAAAGGTTAACTGTGAGTTTATTGATCTGTTTCTGATTTATGCCCATCATGACCTTGATTCAGTTCATTAAAGATGGTCTCTCTCATAAAGTTAATTAATCATATAAAATGGCTTTTCATTAAGTAAAATCCTGTCAGATATAATTCACCCACTATCAGTAATAACAATGTGGAAAATGATCATCAGAATGTCTTCATCTTTTCAGTTAGTTTTATATCAGTTTTTATCTTGTGTTCAAAATAATATACTGTACTAAAACTCTAGAGATTCGGGAGGTTTCACTAGATTCTTGTTTTCCAGACCTCTCAGTTCATATAAAATTCAGAAAAACACAAAGTGTGATGATAAAACAATAATCAAGACATTTTTTGGCTGAATGGAACACTTTTTTAATAAAAAAGTAATAAAGAAACTGTTTTGATAAGTAAAAGTGCACACATTCTTAAGAAACAGAACTGTTAGACTTTTACAGTGATAACTATCAGGCCGGCCAAAATCAAAGAAAAGTAACAGCAAAGTAAACAATGTTTGAGGAGTGATTTCAGGAGTACACCCATCATAATATCTGTTGAACAAATAAAAACATCACAGGGGCAAAAGTAAATTAAGTTAAAAGGAAGAAAACATCAAGAAATCAAAAAAAGGAGTTGGTTCATTGTCAGTAAAAATGACATTTACTGAGGAAAGGTTGCAGTCTTATTGGAACAAAGTTCAACCACCTCTAAAGTGCTTCAAAAGCCAGACGTATGGTCAGGTATCTGCAATATGTGAAGAGAAAAAAACAAGAGGCAGAATTGCTGGACTTTCTCTTCAATATATGTGCGTGTTTGTTGTCCTCACTTCGATGTTTCTCCCCCACAACCCTATTGTTCAATTTGTCTGCATTATTGTATTTTATTATATGACTGTTCTGTACTCCCCATTTCTGTTTCTCCCACACTACCCTTACCATTATACAGTATGTATCAACAGCTTTTTTTTCTTCAACTTTTTTCTATTGTACAGGGTATTGTACAGGGTCCTTGGGTGTCCTGAAAGGCGTTTTATAAATAAAATGCATTATTATAATTATTATTATTATTATTATTATTATTATTATTATTATTATTATTATTATTATTATTATTATTATTATTATTATTATTATTATATTGTTGTTGTTGTTGTTGTTATTTTCTGTGCTGACGCTAGCTCGGATATGAAATTATACATCTGTTGCAAATTTCTTCCAGGTATTTTCTCAGCGTTGCATTGAGCAGGTGAAGAATAGCAGTTTTTACACTGCTGACGAGAGCTGAAGACA
Source organism: Austrofundulus limnaeus (assembly GCF_001266775.1). Taxonomy (NCBI): domain Eukaryota; kingdom Metazoa; phylum Chordata; class Actinopteri; order Cyprinodontiformes; family Rivulidae; genus Austrofundulus; species Austrofundulus limnaeus. The sequence goes on along the minus strand of NW_013952911.1, from coordinate 271,288 downwards.
CCCAGCCGAGCATTTCTTCGTCAGAGCTTGTGTAGTGGTTGAGCCCACAATCACATTCAAGTTCTTCGATGGAGGACTGGAGTCCATTAATTTCCAGTTCCTCTTCACCGGGATTGGCAGAGCTTCGGTAGCGGGTGTGCCTACAATGACGTTCATGTTCTTGGATGGTGGACGGGGCTTCGTCAATTTCCAATTCCCCTTCACTGGGATCGATGGAGGAACTAGCTGAGCTCTCAATGCCAGTCTTGTGCTCGGCGATGGAAGACATCTGTCTCGTTTTTCTCCTACGAGCGATGATCAGTAGAACCTCGTTCAGAGAAGGACCCGACAAAGAGTCGGAGGATGGAGAGTAAGTGGCCGGTGAAGACAGGATGACCATGTTGCATCTTTCAGGCCCATCAACGCTGTACATGCCTCAGCAGGATGCGAGAGTGGTCTGTTTTGACTGCCCAGCCATTCTGTTTTCTTCCTTTTCTTGTCTTGCAGAGTGGAGTTGAAGTGGAAAAGTCTTTAGCCCCGTCTCCTTATATAAGAAGACTGTGGCTAGTGGGGCGGAGCATTGTGACATCACAACCACAGTCTCCTTATATAAGACTTTGGCTAGTGGGGCAGAGCGTTGTGAGGTCAGAAGGTTAATGTTTTTCACAGTCAGAATGTCATTCCAGCAGCGAGAGCTGCGAAACAGGGCGGAGATTGTCTCTACTATTTTATCCAGTTTTTGTACCCATTCGTTGATAGGTATAGCTAGCAGAGTTTTGAAGACGCCGCACTCGGAATTCACAGACTCCAGAACAAAGAAGTTAGCGGGGATCTTGTGATCAAATTTGTGAATACTAGCTCTGACCACTTGCCGGTCAAGCACTCTTTGCTCTGCCAGACTGTACTGAAGAGAAGTTTTTTCTCAGCAATTTCTGCACTGGTTGGAAAAAGAGCCCTTCTGACACGTTTTAGGATTGGGGGTAATATTTCCATTTCTTCTTCTCAGCTTAAGGTGGCTTTTGTGGTGTAGTACTTGTGCGGAACAACTAGTTTTAGTACCGCCCAGTCATTGTATGTGAGCAACCCCACCGGGGTGAACGGCTCCAGTTTTCCTGCTTCCTCCAGCTGATAAAGGGTTAGCTCTCCTCTTTCATAATTGAAAACGTAACCCCATGATCCGCAGAATCCGTGCGGTTCCAGAGACCACTCCTGACGCAGCTGCTCAGGCAGATGGATTTGCGTTCTGCACAAGTAGAAAGTGCTTCTCCAGGGAGCGTTGACCTCTCGGTCAGAATGATGGTAGATGGAAACGGCGGTTTCACAAACGAGAGCGTCATTCTTTACTGCAAGGGTTATGAGATGCGTGCCCCCAGTCGTTGATTTTGAGGCATTTTCTGTCACTACAGAATTATTTTCGACTGCTGTACCCTCGCTTAAAGTGGTTGAAGTTGAAGCCTCAGCAACCAAAGGCTCCATGACCGCAGCAGATGTTGAAGCGACGTCAGGTGTCTGTTCTTGAGTGCGCTGACCAGCCTCCTTTGCATTTGCAGGTTTGATTCTCTTCACTCTAACCATTTATTTTTTTGATAGTTTGTCAACAGCAAATACTGATGATAGAATAATGTGAAGACGCTGTAAGAATATCTAAAGGAAAAAATCCCACCCATCTTTTCTGATTGGTTAGCAAGCACTGGTGGGGTGGTGGGGGGATATGTTCACAAGACCCTAAAGGTCACACCTGTTAAGGTTAAGGGTGTGTGTGGGGGGGTTCCCATCCATCAAATTTTGACAGGACGTGGCAAATTTATTTATGTTCCATTCATTTTTTTGGTAATTTTGTATCCTAACCCTGACCACCAACCCTAAAGCTAACCTCACATATACCTACCTGATCCTAAAACTAACCTAAACTCAATTCACACCTTGGTCTTAACCCCAAACCCCACACCCAAAATCAGCCTCTGAAGTTGTGGGGCCCAGGCTTTGGGACCCACAAGGAGCACCCGGTCCCCACGAGGCTGCATTTTCCTTAAAACTGGGCCGCACGATGTAGGAAAAACTGCCCCCCCCCCCACACACACACAAAACTAACTATGCCTAACTTTGACATTGATAAAAATAAAAACTATCATTCCTTGAAGGGTTGGCCTGCTGCCTTGTATGTTTTTAAACACCGACAAAAAATAGTTCATGTATACAGGTGTTTCCTAATATCCTTTGTTGAAATGAGCATTTTTATGAGTCTTACACTGGCCGAGTGGCAGACATATTTGTAGTTTTTTATGTGTAGTCCCTCATGTGATGGCTATTTTTGGTGGGGTGATCCCCAAAAGTTAATCAGTTTAAGATGCTAGTCCAATTACGATTTATTGAAAGTTTCATTATGATAGTGTTATTTGTTTGCGAAATATCTTGCTAACTGAGAATACATGAATTGTGAATGGTCTCTGTGTCGAGAATGTAATCAGCACAGGCTGTGTGAGGAGTGATGACGTCACCATGGAGGAGGCCATAAAAGTTTCTATTGTGTATCTACTGGCTGCTAGTATGGGAGATCTTCATGAGCAGTTCATTTAACTTGATTTTTATTAACATTCATAATCAGTATTAATCTTTTGCATGAACTATTTGTTAATTCTTGTGTTTTACTTTTGCAGGTAGATAGAATACTATTGGAGTCGTAAAAGCACTTCCAATACTAGTCAGATAAGAACCATAAATTAGCTGAGGGCAGGCACAGAGCTTGTCTTTGACAGTAACAAAAAAACAGAGCCTGGGCATAGTCCTAAGTGGGTATAACAGCTTTTGACTAGAGAATCATCTTCAGACGAGTTGGGGCATTCTGACCGTACATTTGATCTTCAGGTGATGTGGTTTTTGCTCATGATTCGTCTCCTGAGAGCTCTCAGATAATTGTTACTTGTTCTTATCATAATATCTTTCATTACATGGTGTGTAATAAATATTCTTAAAACTAAAAACCTGATCCTTCCTTCCAGTTAAGCTGCTCTCAGATTTACGATATTCGGGTGAGATCAAAGGTGAGCCCAAGACAAAAATCCTGATCTCAACACCTTTGTACAGAATCTGTTCACAGGTCTGATACGTTTCACTTCAGTCTGATTTATTTCAGTTTAATACAAGCAGCTCAGAGAAATGATCAGTTTTTGTCTTTAGCACATTTTCACAGGTTTACTGTAAAGACTGATACTGTCTCATGCGGTCTGTAGGAGTTTCTACAAGTGTCAACGCTCTCGACCTGCATCCTTCTGGGGGTACCCATCTTCACGCTGTTCCAGTGGTCTTTTTGCTCCTGTTGGTGGTCTCCATCGTCAATGCCGAGATCCCCTGTTAACCTGCAACCTTCCAGAGATCGACTCTCGAAAGGGGGGTTCCAGTGCTTCACTTTGCTTTGCTGTTCCAGAAATTGGTTGACTCCTGGTCAGCCACAGCAAGCGCAATGGATTACCCTTGTGGAATATAATTTTTCCTTGTGGATTATACTTTTCCTTGGTGGATTACTTTTGCTTCCAGTGGATTACAGACTCTGTCGCCCAATGGACTTAAAGTTTTGCCTCAAAGGGAGTTACCCACAGACATTATAGGAACCTTACAAAAAGAAATAGAACTTTTTTTCTTCTTTTCCACAATAACTGAAGAAAAACTCTTGCCACGCAAAGTTTTCAGTTTGGATTACCTTTGGATTATACATTTCACCAAGTGGATTAATTCAAGATCAAAGACTTTCGAGGTGTTCCCGTTTTGGTTGCAACTAATCACTATTTGGGGGTGATAACTTGCAAAAGGGGGGACATGTAGGGGTCACTTCGAGTCAAATTATCAAGGAACTRTCTTGGACTCTCAGTCCTCTGAGGGGCCTTCGAAGGGACAAAACTCTGTTCCACTTAGAACTGTATTTAGGCCACCTCAGGTCACTTTAACCATTCAAAGAGACATTCTCTTCCTCCTAAATCAGATGAATAAACAGGAGAATCTTCTCTTATTTGATTTATTGTTCTCTTAACTGAAAGTATTATGCATTTTGATAATCAGAGAATGTTTATCAAAGTTACAGGAGAAAAAAGGACATATACCTTTTCTCCCTCAGTATGATTTCAGCTATGTATGGTTTTCTGTGGAAAAATTCTTATTTAACTAAAATAATCTTTATGGTTTAAGTTGATGAAATATCAATGTTTTACTTGTCTGAATCATATTTGCAAATGTTTTGAACTTGAAGCAATTCATTTTTCTTTGTTATGTTTTTAAATAAGTGCTCATCATATGATTAAATGGGTCATGAAATGTTTTGTTCTGAATCACACAGCAGCAGCAATAATCTTTGTTTTAGTTTCAGGCACAGCCAGTTCTGAAACTAACACTTTTCGTTGATAACTTCTTTTCTAATCTAACCTTCCGGAGGGCGGACCATAGATTCTCTAAGCTTTTAGAAACTAACAGTTTCCGCCCGTCCAGCAGAACAGTAAGGTGACGGACTGCCTTCAGTCACTGTGACAGCTAGATTCTCTCCGGGGAATCAAAAGCTGAAAACTGTGTCATGTTTGGCCCCTTCACGCCAACGGGGAAACCTCACAGTGTGGAAAACCAAAGCCTGGTTTATCCACTTCAGAAACTCTCCAGACGGAAGTTTTATTCTGAAACCTGGGTTCCAGTCGAGGCTTTGCCTTCTTTTTACGGCTGAATTGGTAAAGTGAGTAGACCTACATGCCTGGGTCACTCTGGTGGACTGTCCTAAGCGGATTCTCTCAGCAGAAGCCCCAACATACCTGGCAGGTGTCAGATCATCTCAAGGTAAAAGCTGACTGTGTGTGACCTCGCTGTCTGATCGAAGCTGAGCACAGAACGCCTCACCCTTCTGGTTAAAACCCACATCATTTAAGATAAATGTATAAGAAAGCTAATACCTTTCTTCCTCCTTTTCTTAAACTCTTCTTTGCCAACCCTAAGGTAACTTGCCTCAAATGTCTGGTATTTAACACCAAAACTGATGTTTGTGTTCTATTTAAGTGTGGTTAACAATTAAGAATTTAAAAGCTTGTTATTGTTGGTCCCAAAACTTTTATAGGAAATTAATTGTTCACAATCAGGTGTACTCTTGTCAATTTTGTATGATTTGTAAAATAAATGATCGCATATTATCGTTCAAATCAACATTCACTGACTGAGAGTTACTTATTGTGTCCATTCATTTTTGCTCCAAAGGAATGTTTACCCAAAATAAAAAGAGATCCCTTGCTAATTAAATTACTCTTATAACCTTGTTATAAGAAGTGTAAGATAAGCCCTTACACAGTGCATTTCTGACATTTTATTTTACATAGAAAGTACAATAGACTGTTTTTAATTAGGCTGTCAGTGACTGGCTTAATTAAAGACCATCATGAAGTTCAGATCAATGCAGCAGACTGAGTCACTTCAGTCCTCATGTTGTTATAGACTACCAATGCATAGGCTGCAGGGCTGCAGGTGATCAATAAAAGAACCAAGGTTTTGTCAGAGGCTGGACAACTGGTTCACGGTCAGCATGGTCACTATCTCCTTGGGGATGACATTCTCCACTGCCTTTAACAATCAACACCAGGGACCAGGGGAATAAACACTGAGCTCAAATTCAAACGTGCAGGCTGCATCCTCCACACACTACTGTTTAGAAACACAACAACAGCTGACAACTAAAGTTTACTCTTCACATGGTAAAGTGGAAACAGAAGAAAGTAGGGCTATTTATTTTTACCTCCGCCAAGGGTGAGAGAATGTTTTCAGTCGCGTATATCTGTCTGTCTGTCGTTTTGTCATTCTGTCTGTGGACAACATTACTCAAAAACTTGTGGGTGGATTGTCATAACATTTTTACCAGAAATGGGTACTGGGCCAAGGAACAAATCTGTAAATTTTGATGATGTTCCGGATCACGATGCGGATACGGGAATTTTTTTCTTTTACCACTCTGAGATCACCAAAGCTGTGATGCTTTCACAGGGCTTCTGTAAAAAAACAGTGAGCTAGATTGGACAGCACGGACTTCAAACTTTATAAAAGTAATGTTAAAACCACATTTAATGATCAATAATTTTTGCCATAATATGCATATTTACAGAACGTTTTGTGATCAGGAAGTTCGTGACTGCACCACGTAACCCATTTTTCCCATTTCCTCAAACACACCACATTTCCGAAACAACCAATCAAAACAGTTTCTTGCCAGGTCCGCTTATTATAAGTGACTTTGGGCTTCTTTTATTCTAAAGTCGCTTGTAAATTCCGTGAGTCGCGGGTTGCGTTTTTTTGGGCTAATTTTTAAACGTGGGTTGCTTATTTTGGGCTTATCTTTCTTTCTGAATGAAATACTTAACTCTGCTCCCCACAATTAAGCAGAACACAAGTGTAGTGGGTTTGTTTGTCCCTCCCACTCCCTCGTTTCCTGGTTGTTGCTCCCGCCCGAGTTGCATCGGCACACTTCAAACATACACCCAAGCCCAGAGTGACAGGGAAAAAGGCAGGGGTGAGCCAGAGCCAGAGCAGTACTGGAAGGAGGGGAGAGCAGCTGCTCACTGAAAGGACATCATTCAGAACCAGTTATGTCTGCATTTTGTGTCAGAATAGATCCGTTAGCAACAGACAGTCAAAAACACGACAATCTGTTTATAGTTTTTCCTCATTCCAAATAGTTTCTGAACTGTCTGAGCTGTGCTGGAGTCTCTGCTCTCTCTCCCCTCGGTCCGGAGCATGACGCAGCCAGCCTTCAAAACCTGTACCGCTACGTGTAATGTCTGCTTGTTACAAAATATCCCAATTAAAAGCAAAGAGAGAGTATTTAGCTGTGTTGAATGTTATTTTGTTCAATAACACAACACAGCTCGGAAAAAAAACTGCTTCAGGACCGGTTCAGACCTCTGCACAGTGGGGATTAGTGCGCTTCATTTAATGGACTGGGGCATTTTACACAGGTGGTGCACAGACATTAAAAAAAATAATAAATAAAAATAAAAAAGTACGCTGCTTGCATTGGGACACAAGTACAGTACAGCAAAATAATGACAAGTGACAATTTGTTTGGAATTCGCTGAATAAATTGCATGGATTGAATGGGAGAGAACAATATGAGCCATAACCAATTTTTCTTTTGTCATTATATTGTATCAGCAAAAACTACTTCTTCACCTCTGGATATAAGTGACAAAACAGAGTGAGAATGAGTTTCAGTAAGTCTGGAAAATATGGGGGAAAATATAATAAAGAGAGAGGAAAAAAGAGTGCACAAAAGGTTTTTTGGGAGTTTTTGTTGACTGTACTGGCATTTTGCTGCAAAATGCACTTTTCTTATGATCAGAGTTTAAACGTATATGTTATTAAAATAATTTAAATTATTCATCAATTAAAGTTATTAATTGTTATGGTCATTTTTATCATAATTTTGCTGTTGCTTATGTACAATGCAATAATAAATGTATACATTAATACAGTACTGTTACAATTGACTTATTTTACACAATGGGGGGGATGCCAGTTGGGCTTATTTTGGGCTTGTTTTCATAGAGCTGGTTGCTTGTTTTTGTCGCGAGATCTGGCAACACTGGCTGCCGGGCCTCAAAGTTTGGAGATGGGGGGAGCCAGGAAGTACTTTATAAAGACAGTCAAACCATTACAAACTCATACAAGGGGATAAAACATACATTTTACACAGTGAAATGTGACTGATGAAAACTTCGGAGCTTAATCCGACACCAGTTTGACGACGAATAACGTCTGGTGACGAGTCTGACTTTTTTTTTCACATTGGACTCCACCGAGAAGAAATTTCATGCATGCTGCCTGCTTAAATGTTCGGTACATCAGAACTTATTCGGCAAATGTGTTTCCATCTCTGCATTTGCGTATTAACGCTTACAGGATGGGGGGAATTGGTCTTGGCGGAAGTTTGCACTCTCCAAGTGCTTCTAGTTTCCTATAAAATAGAAAAAGTTAAGTAAAACCATGTAACTACATTTTTTGGTTTCATTATGATGGTCCACCACATCAAAGCCTAAAGCAATAACCTCCTTTTGTCTCTGTAAATGTTTACCAGGCTGTGATTCAGTCACTTTTACAGCGATAAAATCAGGTGTGGTAGTAGCTTACAGTCCAAATTTGAGAGCTAGCTGAATTCACAAGATCTTTGTTTAAAACTTTGATAACATGCATTTGTTTGGGAGTTGCTAATTGTTTAAAATATTTAATGTCTTTTTATGTTTTGTAATGTTTCAACATTTGTTTCTTTATGGGTATAGTGACCTCTGGTTCTTTTTCTGTTAAACAAATGATAAATGTTAAGAATCTATTAATAAAAAAGTACATTAAATGATAATCAATGAGGATCGTGGATACATTTAAACCTCTAAATTAGTTTTTAACCCAAGTGTCAGAAGAGCGAGTTGTATTTCTAATATGTGAGTTACCTCAGAAACAAATGGTAAAAGTTAATTTTCATTTAGCTGCATCAATATGTCCAGTAAGTATTTTTTCTTAAATTTCTGTTCAATTCAGTTTAGTTTTGTTCACATTGTTCTAATAAAAAAAAGGGATAACCAGCACTCCAAAAATACTATTGTTTTAATAAGGGCGGAAAACAGGATGCGTTTTGGCTACGTGCCGTCGTCAACTTGTTACAGATCAGACAAACTACAAATCTATAAAAAGAGATAAAAAACACCTAAGCCAATTACAAACAGGTTGGGCAATCAGCACCCCCACACCCCAAAATAAAAAAATAAAAACATCTGTGACTAACATGCACAACTAGTAGACTTCAATGATATACAATATATAGGAATACATGAAATCACAGAAAAGTTACAAAAAATGTTTTTTACAAAAGGGACAAAAATCACAGAAAGCAGTTCAATGCCAGTTCTTCATTAAGTTCTTTAGGGTTAACAGTCTGTAAAGAGTGGATCCAGTATGCTTCCCTTTGGCAGAAGTTTATCTCTATCACTTCCTCTTATGAGAGGAGGAACAACTTCTATGCTTTGAAATTTCAATGAGCAAATATCATGACCAGCTGTCATAAAATGTCTGGCAATAGATCTCTCATCTTTAGTACAAATTTTGCTTTTATGTTCTGAAAACCTGATTTTTCATTTTCTTGTAGTTTTGCCTGTATAGGCCAGGCCACAAGGACATTTCAGTAGGTACACAATATATTTTTTCTGGCATGTAATTCTGTGTGAAATAGAGAGCTTTTTACCTGTGCGAGGATGTAAAAGCACATTACCTTTAATCATAGCACTGCACTGAGCACGACTCAAAGGAGTAGTTATACTGCTCCTTTAATGACTCCACCACCCACAAGCTAACCTCTCTCATAAATTGTGTCACTAAAGTAAACCAGTGGCTATCTGAAAATTTGCTGCTCTTAAACCTTAGCAAGACAGAGACCTTGATCATGGCCCCTGATAATATAATCCCTAAGATAAAAGACCATCTCGGCTCTTTGAGTTCAACTGTCCAGCAGAATGTGCACAACCTGGGAGTAAATCTTGACTCAGATCTGTCTCTAGATAAACACATGGGGCCAGTTTCGCACTCAGGGCTTAAATAAAACCAGGACTACAGTAATCTGGTCTAACTTAATCCACACTAATCCAACTGCTTTCTGAGTCGTTTAACTTCAGATTAACTAGTTCCAGACTACAGAATCTCTGACTAAGGTAATCAAGGGTTAGACAGATCATGTGTTGGAAACTGAATTAGATTAACAATCTGCACATGGTGCAATGGTGAAGTTGTTCTGAAAACCTGGTGTGGAATTTTCCTATTATAAATTTTAGCAGTCTATGTGTATGGAACAGGAGTTTGACTTCTGATGGATAAAGAAAAAAGAAAGTGTTCAAAAAACTTCAGTGAAAGTGAGAAGATACTTTTGAAGGAAATTATTTCTAAACATCCCATAATTGAGGACAAACATCGTGATTCAACCACAGAAATAAAAAAAAAATGAAACACATGGACTGCAGTTGTGAATAAATATAACTCAAATGAAAAAGTTACCAACAGGACCCTCCAACAGATTTAGGCAAGATTTAATTACAGGTGCTGGTCATAAAATTAGAATATCATGAAAAATTCAGCATATCAGAAAATTAGAATCTTGTGAAAAGGTTCAAAATGGATGGCACCTGGTACCACACTCTAATCAGCTAATTAACTCAAACCACCTGCAAAGGCCTTTAAATGGTCTTTCAGTCTAGTTCTATAGGCAATCATGGGGAAGACTGCTGACTTGACAGTTGTCCAAAAGACGACCATCGACACCTTGCACAAGG
>NW_013952911.1:257973-259388 GCF_001266775.1 Austrofundulus limnaeus | reverse complement strand
GCCCGGAATACCTCACCAGGGAGGCGTCCAGAAGGCATCCTTACCAGATGCCCAAGCCACCTCAACTGGCTCCTCTCGACGTACACAGTACACAGATTCTTCTAATTACTCACAATAAAATGTATGTTTGCTCATATGAGGCCACATATTGCAACATCAAAATACAGCTGAAGAAAACAGCAGCCATTGCTTGTAAAGAGCATTTCAATACAGGTGGGGGACCCCAAGTTAAACCACAGACCGATGACCTGGGGGATATGTTGACTGGATGATTGAAAACCAACAACCATTTGAAGGCATGCCAGATGATCATCTGGACAGTTCAGGTGGGGAAACTCTTCAACACTCTTTGTTACAATGTGGATGTCTGTGTGTATTTATTGTTCTGCTTAGGTAAGCTAGTACCATTTATGACACTATGTATAAAATATGAAAAATACTATGAATTTTATGTCTTGTATTGTAATTCTCTGTAAAACAAAAAGATGACCAAAGCTTGAATCAGATGTCAGAGGAGCCAGAACAGAGAAAAATTCGAACTCCACTGGTGGCAGCAGCCAGTATCTTCATCCCAGGCAGCACAAATGAAAATATTCCATTACAATCATGATTCAACCAAAATTTATTCAAGAATAAACCATATTTTCTCCTCTTAACTATTTGCAAAATGATAAATATAGTCAAACAAAATCAAACTGATAACTTGTGCATCACAGATCACAAGTTTCAAGAAGAATTTTCAAGAAGATCACAGGTTTCAAGCAAAAGGAGAATCGGATGGATGGAAGTCTGGACAGAGCAAATGAGCTGAACACATTCTTCAACAGGTTCAGCTCAGGAACAAKCTCATCTTCCTCCTCTCCTGCCCCCAGCCAAACAGACATCTCACCCTCCTTTGACCCACAGYTTTCCTGTCAAACCTCAGATGTTTTATCTTCAACCTCAGTCATGGACTTTTCTTCTACATCCACAAGTTTGTCTTCAACTAAATCAGGAGATACTGCTGCTCCCTTTCCTCCCCCTCCCACTTTTCTGTATCTAGAAGTCAGGTGAAGAGGCAGCTAGAGAGACTGAACCAGAACAAGGCTTCAGGTCCAGATGGTGTTAGCCCCAGAGTCCTGAAGGCCTGTGCAGACCAGCTCTGTGGGATTCTGCWACACCTCTTCAACCTTAGCTTGACCCAGGAGAAGGTGCCAGTGTTGTGGAAGACATCCTGTCTGGTTGCAGCACCAAAGAAAACTCACCCATCAGCCCTCAGTGACTATAGACCTGTTGCCCTGACACCTCACATCATAAAGGTCCTAGAGAGACTCCTGTTGACCCACATGAGTAAGCAAACAAGCACACATCAGGACCCCCTGCAGTTTGCTTATCGTTGTGGAGTTGGAGTTGACGACGCCATTATACACCTGCTT
>NW_013952911.1:253323-257190 GCF_001266775.1 Austrofundulus limnaeus | reverse complement strand
GTTCTGGGGACGACTGTGGAATCTATGGAGATGATGGTGCAAAGAAGGATTTTACATAAAATCAAGACCATTGTGGACAACCCACAATCACCATCCTCTTCATCAGACTTTCATAGAAAGACAAAGTGTCTTCAGTCGGAGGCTTCTTCAACTTCACTGTAATACAGACCGCTACAGAAGATCTTTCCTGCCCACAGCCATCAGCATCTACAATAAGTTTTTAGTTAAATGAGTTACAACAACACCTAATTTCCCTCTGGGATCAATAAAGTATTTTTGATTTGAATTGAATTGAAATGAATCAGTCAACTGTTTCCAGCTTCTTTGTCTTCATAAAATGTGCTGCACAGCAAAGCTGTTTCTATAAGCATGTCCAGTTTTATCAATGACTGAAACAAACTAATTATTTCAGCTGCAGTGTTTTTGTACATACAAAAACAGTCACAGAAATCTGTATCATCAAATTCAGTCAGCAGGTTGCTTCTGTCTCAGAGAAATCTCCTTTCTGGTCTTTGTGGTGGTCTTCCAGCCTCATTGATGTAGTATAGTATAGTCAAGATAATCCATTTTGCCCATCCACAGTGAAGCATACAGCCTTTAATGAAGTTTAACCTGCCTCTGGCCAGGCTTAATTTAAGTCTTCATTTAGACCTGGATTAGCTCTAGTCTTCCTCTAAGAAAGAAGATTCAAGACTAGGACAAGTCTGGGACTACTGTAATCCATAAATAAGAAAGCTATTTCAATAAATACTGGTTTAAAATGTGATTTAATATAGAACTAGGCTTGTGTGGAGAATGGGGTTTGCTCACTCAGGACAGGAGCTGCAGGCTGACCGGTGTGCACTGACATCAGAAAGACCCGCCCTGCTCTGCTCTGATTGGATAAAGCTGTGGGTTTCGTTTGATTTGTTGAAAGCAGCGTCTGTTTAAACCTGTGTCAGACTGGGCGGCTTTGAGACCGCAGCAGAAAACAAGGTTTCTCTTTTCCTCATTTTTTTAAATACCAAAAATACCGACATGGGCAAAATGACAGTTATTGTCATAAATGTCGGTATCTTTTATTTTTCGGTTTATTGCCCAGGCCTAATATGGAGTATTTTCACTACACAGAAGAAGACTAAATCTTCCTGTTGAATGCTAATGGAAGCACAATCTGTGTGTCTCATCTCTTTTGTGTCACAGTGTCACACGTCGTGAGGACAAACTATACCAGTACCCCTCAGCCCATCCAAGGTTGTCTGATAATACATAAAACCATTAACTGTAGCAGTCAGCCTAGTTGGTCAGTCATAATACTGTAAACCACTGAATGGGCTTTAATGAAACTTTTAGAAACTAACTAGACATCTACAGCTGATTAATGTTTAGTATCAATCCAAGTAAAAATGGCCACCACAACAAAAAAACCTTTGTCTATTAAAACTGATTAGATCAGATTTTGAAAAGATCAAACACCAGGGACAGCCAACAACAGGTCTTTGTAGGATCTCTTGTGGTGTTGTACTCTTTCATGTAACAAGTCTTACTAATACTATTCTTTTTTTTTAAGTTCTAGGGAAGAAAGAGTTCAGCGAGTCCAAATGTAGGCTGAGCTGATATATCTTTCAGGATTTATCTTTACATTTCAACTGAGAATACAGAGTTTCATAAAGAAAGACAAGGTAGGCAGGGAGTTGTTCACAATGAGGAACTCTAAAGGGAAAATACAGGTAAGTTCACCCTCAAAGAATAATTCAGAACAGTCAATCAAATACTAATCACAGGGAAACCCACTGATGCTAATGATCACCATGGTCAGACAGAAAATGTCTCAGCCCAGCCTTAAGTAGCAAGAGGCTGCCTCTGTGATCATAATGTAGAGCTGCATCCAATTAGTCTCCCAGAAACAGCAACAGAAACATCAAGACACAGGAAAAAGAAAGAAGGAAACTCAAACTACTTGTAACCCTGACAGGATAAGCATTGTTTGAAGGAATGCGCATTATCACTATCTTTATTGCCAGAGATTTAGACTGAGATTTGATTAGAAGAAAAATAATTATTGTTGAGATCATGAGTCAATTTTAAGTTTTGACTTAATGTGACATTGCAAGATCTCACATGCCTGTGTTAACCCCAGAATGTTTTATGTTATATTTTGAGCAGGTTTTAGTTCAACAGCTATAAAACTGACTGAGATATGTTCATTTTGTTTGCAATTGATTGATTAAGACTTCATTTAAAAACAAACTTATACAAACAATAAAAAATAGAAATCACAATTAAAATGAAAGGCAGCAGAACACAGAAAAAAACCTTTTATCTGCTACTTTTTTCAAAAAATAACAAAATAAAAAAAATCCAACAATAATCTTCAAGTAACAAAAATAAGGTTTGCATATAGGAGGGGGAGGGGAAACTGGCACCACGCCGGCCTCTGCCTCTTCTTTCCCTTTTTAATTACTCTATAGAACAACATGCACCAACAGTACATCTAGGGGTGGGGGTGTGGGTGTCAGGGTCGTTATTCCCATCCCGTTCCCCGGCTGCCATTTGGGGAGGGGGTCCTGAAGAAGGGCGGGTCGCCGGGTGCGATCCTGGGCTGTGGGTGGGCTCGGGGCTTAGACAGTTGCTGGGGGCGGGGCTGGCTCTCCAGCCTCCCTGGTGCTGCTTGGTCTCCTGAGGTGTGGCTCTTGGTTCCTGTGGGTGGTCCCCTGGCCAGGGTGGCTGCCGGGTTCCGGGGGATGGACGGCTGGGGGGTTGCACTTGGTCATTGGCGGTGTGGTGGGGTGGTCATGGGTGTGGCTTCTCTGCAGCGAGGGGCTGGCCGGGCGTCCTGGTGAGGCCTGGGCCGGGCCTTGGCTATCTGCTCCTCCCCACCTCAGAATGATTGRGTCTACCTCCTGGGTTTGGGTGTGTGCTGCCTCCAATGGGGGTGGGTGCATGTCCTTGACCTGGGGGGTATAGAGTGTGTATCGCGGGTATGAGTGGAATGTGGCATCCTTGTATGTCTTTGAGTGGGGGTGAGGATGAGGGTGGGATGGTGCGATTGTGTATGTTTGGGTATTTGTCAGGCTGTGGTCTGGGCTGCCCCTCCTGCTAGTTTATCTGGGGGCCCGCTGCTACTCGGTCCCCCAGTGGGCTGTGCGGCTGGCCGCCGGCGTGCTGGGGGTTCCGGGGGTCTGAGGCTGGGATCTGGGGTATGTGCCGGCCTGACCTGGTGACTGTCTGCTGGGGCTCAGGGCCTCCGGACCTGTCGGGCTTTGGCCTGGGGGGCGGGGGTGCGCCCTGGGGGCCCGGACCTCTGTGCCCTTTCCTGGATCTTCTCTGGTATGGCGGGTGCCGGTGGGGCCCATGACTTTGTCACTGCTGGCCCCGGGGGCTGTGCGTGTGGTCGCTGGGGGAACTCTCCCAGTTCTCCCCTATGGTCTGATCTGGGGGTGGGTGGGTGGATCTTCCCGTGCGGGCGCCCCTTGGGGCTCTGCGCTCGGGATCCCTCTCGGGCTCTTGGGCTCTGGTCTTCCCTATGTCTGCCTCGTATCTTGGGGGTTGGGTCTCCGATCCTCCACAGTCACTATTAAATATTCCATTGGAGAAATCTTGTATATATACGCATTTTCACAACTGCTCACAGACAGGTGTTCTGATCTGGGGGGTTCTGACTGGTCATTAAGTGTGTATATACAGCATGTCTGTGTGTATATACTGACAATATTTATGAATGTAGGCATGTATGTATGTATATCTTTATATACTGTATGTATGTATATCTTTATATATGTATGGGTATGTGTATATTTTTATATATGCCCTCCATGTAGGTATATACAGTGGTTTGCAAAAGTATTCATACCCCTTGAACTTTTCCATATTTTGTCACATTACAAC
>NW_013952911.1:246157-250824 GCF_001266775.1 Austrofundulus limnaeus | reverse complement strand
CGCAGGGATCACTCAAACGTGTCCTTCACACATGCAGGAAGTAATTTCCATCTGTTTAACATATGTTAATGAAGGCGTGTCAGGTGAGGTGTCTTACCTGCTCTCAGTTTCACGTTAATTGTGATATACAAAAGAAATGTGTGTGGATTCAGGCTATGCACAGTTTGATACATCTGGATTTTTTTGTGCATACGCCGTTTTCTGGATTTGAATGTACGTCAGGTTTCAGCAAGAAATCCACGCAAGTCTTTGTACATGAGGCCCCTGGAGGCTCTATTTTAGCTGAGCCTCCGGTTTTCCTGCAGTGCGAAGCATCAGCCATAAAATTAACTGAATTATTTTATTTATTCATTTAATTTCTTTTAAAAAATCAACAAAATTTGTGTACAATGAAAAACACAAATCACAAATAAAATGAAAGGCAACAGAAAGAAGAAAAAGAATCATAATATCTGGGCCTTTTTCTCAAAAAATAAATTTAAACAATAATGATCCACAAACATAAACTAAAAAAACAACCTCAAATCCTTATTAAGTATCATTTCGTATGAATACACATTACATTGTTTCATATTTCTTTAACAAGATGACCTTTATCATTCTCTTAAACATAAATATTGTTCTGGCATTTTTGACAACACTCTATATTGTTCCACAGTCTTATTCCTTGTATCGAAGTACATCTCTCCCTCAAACTAGTTCAAAATCCAGGTTTCACAAACATCTCTACCCCTTTTAGATTGTTGGAAAAATATGCGTTGTTCAAAATGGTTTGTCTGAATAAAACAAGAATACGCTGGATTTCTTCTTTAAAACTTTATTTTCAATCTTCTGACTCCAATCAGGTACATTCAGCACTCAGCAGTTACCCGTGCTCCAAAGTTATTTAAGTCTGTGGTTCTCTCAGTGTGCAGGTTTCCAACACTCATAGCTCGCATTTTACAGGGAGTACTAATTGAAGGAGGTAAAAAAAATTATCCTTTTTGTTCAAGCATCACTTTTCTGTTTCTTTGTCAGGAGTTAAGGGTTTTCTTTTTTGTAGGTAAATATATAGTTAAGTAGATAGTTTTGTTTGACAATACTTTAAATTAAATAAAACTAGCAACACATAATGTTCTGCTTTATTTAAAGAAGTGAGGTGTAGGGAGACGAAAAATTATGTTTTTTTTATACTGAGACTGGACAAGTAGATCTCGACAAACTGCCAATTTAAAAAGTTTCTCTTGGTTCAAAAAAGGTTGGGCAACCCTGGGATAAATGCAGGCCTTTGTCCCGCCCACGGACGCTCAGCGTCTCTGGGATTCTATGGGACAGTGGGCTGGCCTCGGCCGGCCCAGACGCTCAGTTTCTGCATGATGATTGAATGATCTGTTTGAGGCTGAATCTCTTTTTGTTTGACAGTGAAATGAGCGAATCAGCGATCTTTTGGTGTAAACATTCCAGAAGCAGTTTTACTGTTGTTTCTGTTCTGAGTTGAACTGGAGACTTTATTAATCCTTTTAGCAGCATTTTCTTTGTTTAAAAAGGATTAGCGACAAATCAAGCTTCTTATTTCTGGTGGTTGTTTTGTCGCTGCTTACGTTTGGAGATGGACTTCTATCACTCTTTCTGATTTGTTCTGTCCAGCGGCTGCTGCTGAACCCCTTCACCGTCATAAAGCTCTCACAGACGGACACACTTCACACTAGCCTCGCACCAGTCCCAGCTAGCGAGCTAGCTAGGTAGCAAGCTGCACATATGGCAGAGAGTTTGAATGATGTGGAGTGGATTGTGGCGAAGCCATTTGATAGTCTTCCTTGTGAAGACAGAAAAACTTAGAGTTAAACAGCAGGGCTGATGAACTCCTCAGATTAATTTGGTGCAAAAGGTGGGGAAAAGTAAGATAAAAAAAACTTTTTATTGATCCCACGGTGGGAAAATAACAGGTCTTTTCAGCTGTCCTGGTACGACAAAGTGAGCTGGCTGCTGTAAAGACTATAGAATAATCTGGAAAACAATTATAAAAGCATTGAACCAATTAATTCCTTTTAAAAAATGACCAACGCAAAATTGTT
This sequence comes from Austrofundulus limnaeus, assembly GCF_001266775.1. Lineage (NCBI taxonomy): Eukaryota > Metazoa > Chordata > Actinopteri > Cyprinodontiformes > Rivulidae > Austrofundulus > Austrofundulus limnaeus. Next base: position 248,770 of record NW_013952911.1, on the reverse strand, counting down.
AAAGAAATGTGAAATTGTTTAATTTGTATGAGTCACTGTTTGAGGAGTTGAATTATTTTGTTTTGTTTTATTATCAGGAGGACTATGATCAATTATACAGTACATTGGGGAAACAAAACAGCCACTGTTCAAAAGAATGAGCCAGCACAGACGAGCTACGTCGTCAGGTCAGGACTCTGCAGTTTACACTCATCTACTGGCCAGTGGTCACTCTTTCAGGGATGAAGATGTTCTCATCCTTGATAGAGAGGCACATTGGTTTGGGAGAGGAGTAAAGGAGACCATCTTTGTGAAGAAAAACCGTCCACCATTAAACAGAGGTGGAGGCCTTCATGTCCAGTTGTCCTCCTCCTACAACGCTGTTATTGCAAGTATGACTCAGCCCCCTGTGAGCAAAAGGTGTGAATCAGGGCCCCAACCCAACGTTACCAACACAAAGAGGTAAAGAGAGACAAATATAGAGATAAAACTATAATTGGATGTGTATTAGTTTTAGAATGTATAAAATTTTCAGGAAGCTGTGTATTATGGATGTACCCACAAAAGAGAAAATGTCTAATTTCACAAGTAAACAGATTTGATCTTATTTACCTTGATGTGGATGTGATCTGACCAAAACTCAAGTTAATAATAAATGTTAAAACTAAAATAAGCTAATAAAGCAGATGCAATCATTGTTATTATTTTAACTAATATATATTAGCTTCTGTAACAGAGTCTATATTAAGTATTTTATACAGACTAAATTTCTGAAATGTATTTTTTTATCTCAGCTATGAGATCTGATCACTGCAATTGGCTGCAACTGGAGCTTACATAAAGAGTTTTACAAATTAACAAACTAGTTAAAGCTATAATTTTTAAATTAGGTAAAAAGTCTTGAAATGATTCGAATCAAGTCATTATTGACTGACTTCAGGTCAACTTTTGATGATCATTAGTTTGTAACCAATATATTTTCCTTATAAAACATATAGCTGTTTTACATGATTGTTGAATGAAATTAACATTAATTATGAATTATATTATTTATTGTAATAAAAAATAATTCTGACAGATGGAGTTGGGCTTGCTGATAATCCAATAGTCTTGTCAGCTGTGAGACATTGACCTGTTCAGGCACCATCTTAGCTTCTCCATGATGTCACAGATGTAAACAATGGGTGGACAGGCAGAGCTCACTCTAGTTGTCTTATAGGCCTATAATCAGAATCAGCTTTACTGGCCAATTATGTTGCTCTCTATGGTTCTAATTTATCTGAGATGCATAAATACCTAATGGTAATCCAATAAGGTAAATGCCTCAGTGACTCTAAGTGCTATACCAGCATAACCATCTTCAGGTGGGACACACAGCTGGACAGATCTTAGGGAAGCTCAATCCATTTCTTGGAAGTAGGACACAGCAGACAGTAAAAACCCAATCCTATGAAGAAAATACTATATAACAACAACAACAACAACAAAAACAAAAACAAATGTAATGGAGCACAATGTGTATGCATGACGCCCCCTTAATATTTCCATGTGCCCCCTCAATTATGCATTCCTAGAACCGGCCCTGTGACCATCTATAAACAATAGAACTAATCAAACCTTTTGTTTAGTCAATGACCCTCTTTTGCATGTGACTAACTTGTTTGTCCTGGTGGAGGCAGGGCTTATAAGGCTGAGTTTCACCTGAAACTCATCTGACTGAAGAAGTCTCTTGGACGAGAGACGAAACGTTTCACTAAAGAAGAACCCATCCAGAGGAACCTACTTATTTTTTTTTCTTTTTGATTCTTTTTGATAAGAAAAAAAGTTTTTTAATCTGTTAGTGTGACTCAATGCTGCTGTACAGTCCACTGGAGGGCAGCAGGCTGAGCAGGTGGTGACTTGGATGGAGTTGGTCTTTGAAGACCCTCTTTGCCCTGGAGAGACAGTGACTGCTGGCAATATTATTGAGGGAGGGCAGAGGACAACCAGTTATTTTCTCAGCAGTCCTCTATGGTGGAGAGATAGCAGGTTAGCAACAACTTAGTCTCCGAGTTGTTCTGTCTGAGTATTCTCAGGAAGTGGAGTCTCTGCTGGGACTTCTTAATCATTGCTTTGGTGTTGGCCGACCAGAAGAGGTTTGCTGAAATGTAGGTCCCCAAGAATTTGAAGTTGGGGACCCTCTACATTGTAGGGGTTTTGGGTATATTCTAAAATGGATAATTTGTGAATTGGGCTCCGTCAGTCCATGGTCTGGGGTTCCGTGGGCTTGGCGGTCAGCCTGGAGGGAGAGGTAGTTGGGCTGCTCTTCCTGGGTGGGTTTCGGGGAAAGGGAGGGCTTACTGGAGGGAGAGGTAGTTGGGCTGCTCTTCCTGGGTGGGTTTCGGGGAAAGGGAGGGCTTACTGGGGCCAGCGGGGGAGCTGACTCCCTGTGGGAGCATTTTGCTCCCTCAGTTTATTCTCCCCATCCCTCGCCACACACCTCCATCCTCTTCACTTTCAACTTCACCCATGTAGGTTTTTTTTTTGTGGGGGGGGGCACAGTTGGGTTATAAGAGCAACAATATTACATTTGTATTTGCCATACCCACCTGGGCCCCAAATTTTATTGTACATCTTAGACATTCACTCGTAACA
>NW_013952911.1:229997-245260 GCF_001266775.1 Austrofundulus limnaeus | reverse complement strand
GGTTTAATGCTGTGAGAGATGATTGAAAAATAGTCGACTGTGTGCTAACTGCTAGCTCAGAGCCCCGTGCGGGTGCCCCTTGGGGCTCTGCACTCGGGATCCCTCTCAGGCCCTTGGACTCTGGTCTATGTCTGCCTCGTGTCTTGGGGGTTGGGTGTCCGATCCTCCACAGTCACTATTAAATATTTCATTGGAGAAATCTTATATATACACGCATGTTCACAACCGCTCACAAACAGGTGCTCTGATCTGGGGGGTGGGTGGGCGGATCTTCCTGTGCAGGTGCCCCTTGGGGCTCTGCGCTCGGGATTCCTCTCAGGCCCTTGGGCTCTGATCTTCTCTATGTCTGCCTCGTGTCTTGGGGGTTGGGTCTCGGTCCTCCACAGTCACTATTAAATATTCCATTGGAGAAATCTTGTATATACACGCATGTTCACAACCGCTCACAAACAGGTGCTCTGATCTGGGGGGGTCTGACAGGTCACTGAGTGTGTATATATGTCTATGTGTAAATACGGACAATATTTATGAATGTAGGCATGTATGTATGTATATCTTTATATATGTATGGGTATGTGTGTATTTTTATATATGCCCTCTATGTATTTATCCATTTATTTTTCAGGTGAGYGGACAGATGTTGGGTGTGTGGTCCTGTGTTTTGTTGGTGTATTTTTAATATAATCCTAATCGCTATTTCAGTCTTTCTATCTTTCTAATTACTTCTCTCTCTGTTTTTCTCTTTCTCTATTTTCTCTTCACAAAAAAAACATAATGGTGTGGAGAGGATGGCTATAAGGGGAGAAGGGAGGCCATCCAAAAATAAAGAGATAGCAGGTTAGCAACAACTTAGTCTCCGAGTTGTTCTGTCTGAGTATTCTCAGGAAGTGGAGTCTCCGCTGGGACTTCTTAATCATTGCTTTGGTGTTGGCCGACCAGAAGAGGTTTGCTGAGATGTAGGTCCCCAAGAATTTGAAGTTGGGGACCCTCTACATTGTAGGGGTTTTGGGTATATTCTAAAATGAATAATTTGTGAATTATTTAAATACGTAAATTTTCTTACCTTGAGGCACCACGCTCTTAATTTGGTCAAGGATTAACCCAGGAAAGAGACGAAAACCTGTAACTTTATTGTAATCAGTCTCACAATAAATGTACCCAAAATGGTTTGATGAGTCCTTGTCTTATCAGAACCAATAATACTTTATCAAGACACAAACGTGACATTAACTTATGTTGGCATGTTCTCCACGGGCCATTTATTTACAGATTAAATGTATTTACAACTATGGTGAGTAATGAGTGATGACATAATTGAACCATGTAAAAACTGAAAGAGTTTGCAATCACGAGTGAATAACAACAAAACAAACAAACAAATAAACAAACAACAAATAAAAGCAAAATAAACACTGAGAGGTGAGTTTGAGGCTTGGAGTGAGGTGAGGTGAGTTTGCGTTTAGCTGAGGATTTAACTAAGGGGGTCCTAGTTAAATTAGGGAGAAAAATCATTTAGTTTATCAAATCTCATACAAAGATGAGAATCAAATTACATCTGAGCACCTGTGTGTCACCAGGACAAATGTTCACTTTTACCCTTTTGTTCTGCTGATTTCGGTACCAGAAGTAGTCGTTGGCTGACCGAAGGATCTCAGGTGATGTTCCCCAAAGAACTGCTTCAGTGTAGTGGCCGGTCGGACACTCAGGGTGTCTGTTCACCTGCTGGCCCTTCAGTCAGAAAGGTGGGTGGTGAGCTGGTAACAACGGTGTCCGGTCCTCCCCAGGCGGCTCCAAGACTTCTTAATTTSATTTCAACTTTGTAGAGAAAACGAACTAAAAACGACGCATGAATTACAATTAGCTTATTTAACTTCTATAAAATCAAACTTAGATGTTGAGTCGATATTGAACGGTGGCTGTACGTTAAACCAGCGGGAGATGCAGAATGGCCACCATCCTGCCCAGCCCATGGGGAGGGGCTGGCAGGCAGAGCCTCTGCTGAGCTTCTGGAAAGCTGTTTCTGACTTCTGATGTTGAAAAACTCTCAAAAACTCTCTGTTGGTCTTCTTCTGCTACTTCTTCTAAGAGATTGGGAGTGCGCCAAGCTTTTTAAAACCTCTGTTGTGGGCGGAGTCAAGGTTTTAGTTGGCCAAAAAAAATGTTACACCTTATACAGGAAAAGTTTGTAAAGAATCAAATCTGTTTTGGAGGGAACTTTACTTCAGGACAAAGAAAAAGGGAGTGTTTTAGTTTAATTATCTTGCATCTAATTAAAAGGGAGAGACATCTGCTTGCCTCAGTAAAATAAGAGTGTCACACTTAATTATTAAAATTCAAGTCCTAAATTTCTAAGGATTAAATCATGGAATAAAACACACACATTCTTCAGGAAAACATTTCATCAAAACAATTAACTACACAGAGTCCTTAGTGGGCAAACAGTTAAAAAGAGAACATAGTAGAGTTTCAATGAGTTTTGTTCTTTCTGTAAAAAGAAACAGGTAAATCACATTTCTTTGATTAAGATATATGAAAACAGACAGTTGTATAAAAACATTCAATCTTGTTCTCTTTTTTTCACATTAAATGAAGAATATAGGTCCTTTGTTCTCAGTCAATTAAGAGTCTGGTTAAAGGCATTTATGACCCCTTTGAAGAGGAACCAACAGGCAGTCCTTATGGGGGATGGAAGCAACAAAGACTTATCAGAATGTAAATTCTTTCAGTTTGACTGCTGGGGCGTCGTCGCAAAGTCTAGTGGGGGAAGGTGTGAGAGATGTTAATTTGAGCCACAAAGGAAGTTCCATGCAAAAGTCTTTAGAAATAGTCTGAAGTTAAAGTGGAGGTTTTCTTCCTTTCTCTGAGCAGTCATAGGAACAAGAGAATCTCATCAGAAATAATTATTTACAGTATATGCAGGAAAATGCTACAACATGCTGTCACCATTGATGTAGAGTGGTGCTTCCTGTAGTCTCTGACCATCTCCTTGGTTTTTAGGGTGTTGAGTGATAGGTAGTTCCTGGCAATAACCACAATGCAAACAACTCGCCTTCAACGGTTATAAGTCCCACCAGAGCAGTGTCATCTGCATGTTTGATGGTGGTGATGGTGGAGTGAGAGGGGGTGCAGTCATGGGAGTAGATGGTGAATAGAAGTGGGCTCAGCACACAGCCCTAGGGGCTGCCAGTGCTGAGCGTCAGGGTGGATGAGCTATGTCCCAGTCCTCATAGACTGAGAATGATTTGTGTGAAAATTCTTCATCCAGTCAAAAGTGGTGGGAGGGAAGTCCAGGGCAGCCAGTTGTCCACTGGGATGTTGGGATGGATGGTATTAAAGGGTGAGCTAAAGTCGGCAAAGAGCATCCTGACATAGGACTCAGGGAGTTCTAGGTGGGTCAAAAGGTTTTGGAGGTCAGTGGGCATGGCATCAGCAGTGGATCTGTTAGCTCTGTGTGGGAATTGATTAGGATCAAAGGAAGTGGGGAGGCAGTCCTTGATGTGTTGTGCCACCAGTGTCTCAAAACATTTGGAGACCACTGGTGTTACTGCTGTGGGTCTGTAGTCATTGAGTTTTTTTGGGACAGGGTCTACAGTTGCAGAATTGAGGCAGGGTGGGACCAAGACTTGTGCCAGAGAGAGATTAAAAATTGTTGTAAAGACACCTGAGAGCTCAGAGGCACAAGCCTTTAATACACTGCCAGGTATTCCATACTGCCCTGTAGCCTTCCTCATGTTCACAGATCTGAACACAGATCTTACTTGATTATCCTGGATAGTGAGAGGGATCGTGTGATGTGGGGACAATGGAGGCAGTGTGGCTGTATGAGGTGAGGTTGACTCAAAGCAAGTAAAGAAATTATTTAATTCCTTAGCCAGTGAGGCATCTACAGAGACATCACATGTGAGTTGTAATTTCTGAGTACTGAGTGGTTTTGGACTGGTGATCCAGCATTCAATATGTACTGTAGAAGTTAAAGTGTGGATTCCACATGTAAACCGTAAATGGTAAAGGGACTGTACTCATATAGTATCTTTCTATCCAGCCAGAACACTCAAAGATCTTTGCACTAGAGTCTGTGCCCTGATTTACCCAATCATACACACATTCATTCAGCACTCTAGTAGATCTCACTACAAAAATTATACAGCTTAATCAATCTATAGAGACTAATCAGTGTTTAAAGTGGCTGCTAGTTTGTTACATATATCCTCTATTGCAGCCATGTTCGAGGCGCTAATTTTTGTCAGAATACACAAAAACATGACTCTTTCAGACCAGATTTTAGCTTTCTGGGCAATGAACGAGGCAGGCCTGATTATTCTCATAATTAATAGTCCTAATCAAAAGTCAACTCAGTTTGTTTAGTTTTTGGCGCAGACTTTTGGCTTATGATGCTGCTGAAAAAGTTCCTGTTATGACCACTGCCGGGTGTCCCCCCATGGCTGCACTGTTTTTGATTCATATTGTTGGCGTGGCATCCTCCTTCAACTTGAGCCTTATGGACACAAAACTGATGGATCTACTCAAGCTGTGAAACACTGTCTTTGAATGGACTCAGCAGAGCTTGCTATGGTTCGTGGTTTCCAGTCTTTCCTCCACAAAGCTACCACCTAGATCTTCCGCCATTATGGATCTTTAGGAAAATGAAAAAGGCTGGCAGCTGACCCTGCACCATTTGTGAACCCAAAAGCCACACCATATCCCATTTCAAACACACAAAATTATGTAAAACTTCAAAACCAAAAGCTGCTTCTACAGGTAATCCAGTTGGGGAGCCAAGTGTTGTTTGACCAGAGTTACTCATGACTCTGCCTCCTTCAGGAGCTTTGAAAGTTTTGGCCCTGTTTGCAAAAGTATTTAGAAATTTGATGGATATTTATTCTGCATATGACATATACAGTACTATCAAATTATAAAGTTGTTTAACAAACTGAAGTAGCCTTCATTGAGTTTTTTTATTATTTTTTTATTTTATTTATTTATTCATTTGATTAAAACATACAACAAATAATATACACTCAACAAAAAAATACAAATCACAAATAAAATGAAAGGCAGCAGAAAGAAGAAAAAAATCTTATTAATATCTGCCCCTTTTTTCAAACAGTAAATAAATTAAAACAATAGTCTTCCAACAGCATAACAAAAAACTTCAACTCACTCCTGAGTGACAATTCTCATGAATGTTCACTACAGGAATTCATATTTCTTCAACAAACTAGCTTTTATCATTTTCTTAAACTTAAAATAAAGTTTTAATAAAATCAGTCCACTGGTCCATGAGATATTCTGCTAAATGTACAGACAAACACACAAGTTAAACCATTACTGCCTGAACAGAATGTCCGTGTCAACATTCTAACTGCTTCCATTCAGGTACTTCAGGGTTCTTATTGAATTCATTGCATAAGTTGCAGGTGAAATATTGTAACTAGATGACTGACTTAATACTTCATTGCTTATTAGAGGCAAATTGCCCCTGGCTGAGGCACTCGTTTGCTCCCCTGAGAGACAATAATTGGCACTAAAACAATTCTTTCAGAGTAGGAGGATGTGATGAAAACAAATGTTGCAGAAACTATTCCCTCCTCAGTGTTGGGGAGAGAAATTCTGTGAATATCTTCTACATCTTAGGTCTTTGTTCTGATGTGTGCTGCTCAGAGAGAGGCTCAGTTCTAAACAAAGCAGGACAAGCATGAGCTAATTATGACAGGAGAGATGCATCCATCCATCCATCCCTTTTGTTTTTCATCTCAGGATCACAGGGGAGCTGGTCTCTGAGCGAGAAGCGGGGTACACTTGGACAGGTCCCACATTCATCACAGGGTTGCAGGAATGGAAATGAGACACTCACACCCAGAGACAATTTAAAGTTAGACAAGATGGAGCTTCTCAAAATATTCTGTTGATCATTTTTCAAAGCTGTTTCTTGAATTTCAATTTGATTCCCAAATGAGTGACCATTTCTGCCTCTGAATTCTAATTTTGCCAGCTACAGCCTGTCAGAATACACAAAAACATGACTCTTTCAGACCAGATTTTAGCTTTAAGTTCACCATGATCCAGCTATTACGATTTTTCTTTTTCAATTCCAGCGGGTCTATTGTAAAACTGCAGCTGAAAGAGGTGACAAGAAGCTTCCAGCCAGAACCTTGTTAAACATGAAATCACCATACAGAGAAGATAAAAAGGAACTTTTTAACTTTATAGCAATTATCAAAACAATAAACAATTAGAGAAAAAAGTGTTTTTCAAATGTTTTTCATTTTGAGGTTAAGTTTATTGACAGAAGCAGGTCTCACTGTTGAATAAAAATGTAATCTTTTAAACATAACTCACTTTATTTGATTATTAATTTTGGTTTTGTGTCACTTTTACTGGGTTTACCACTAAATACCATGTAGTACTTTAGCCGGAGCAGTCCCAGAAACAGTTTATTTCTCACAGTGAAACATGTCTTTCACAACAGGAGTCTGAAGGACTGTTCCACACTGACTGTAAAAGATTGAATTAGGCTCTATGAGAATAAAGCTGCTCTTGCTTCTGCAGCAGAGTTATGAACCACACCATGGACTGCTTCAACTAAAATACTGCAAATTATTTTGTGGTTAAACCCAGTAAAAGTGATCCCTAACCCTTAGATAAAATAATACTAATGAATGAATGAATGGCTTTAATAGATTGTTACATTACAGTGTTTATGTATTAGTCGTGTGCTTTAAGTGTTTTTCAGCTAAGGTTTCAGAGAAGACCTGGCTGATTGCAGATTTATCTGTCCAGAGGGATAGGACAGCATCATCTGTGTGGGATCCTTGGATCGGTAGGCCTTTCACTACTTGTGGTAGGTAGTGTTCTGTGTTTGATGACTGTGTCAGCTCACAGAGGAAGGTGTCGTGTGTCAGAGTCGAGTTCAGCGGTTGAGATGCCGCTGACTCAGACGCACTTGAGGTCTCACTCACCTAGTCTCTGTTCTCAGGTGAGGGTTCAGTAGTGCCCTCTGTAGTGTCCACTGCTAGGCACTCTGTGTCCCACTCAGGTGGGAGGGTTAATGGTGCTGGTTCTCTGGATCTAGTCCAGAGTGTTCTATCCACCCAGTCTGCCGGTGCGCTGACTCTGTATATGAGGTCTTGGCCAGCTAGGAATGGGATAGAGTCCAGTGGTGACACATACACTGGGTGTATGAATTTCATCCAGCTGAGCTGTATCTGTATCAATGATACAGTGGATATAATGGAGTTGTTCTCTGCAAAAGCTTTTATCTCCACGGAGCATTGCTTTTGGATGAGTTTCTTGTTAGCATGTTTAGCAGCTGCACGCAGCTCCTCAAACAGTTTGCTTGACATGATTGTTATGTCCGACCCAGAGTCTAGGAGGGCTTCCACTGTGACTGAGTCTTCCAGTCTCAGTTCAAGATAAAACTTCTTTGCGCACCCTTTTGTGTTTAGGTTACAAAGAAAATGTGCAACCTCAGGCTGCCTACACATTCTCTTGTTAAGCTGGACAGTCTGTGGGTTCTCTCGGTCTGTTTGGACCGTCAACACAGTGTTTGTCGTGTTTGGGTCCCCCCCCCCCTTTGTTTAAGGATGTGATTTCAGTGTCTGTTTTACACATTGAGTCAGTCCTTACCAAGTCGATACATTTTACATTACGTTTTTATCATCCTCATCGTTGTCTTTCTTTTTGAGATCTTCAAACGTGCGACACATTTTTTCAAACTCTGCACTAAAATATTTGTAATCATTTGTGTTGTCAACCTTTGTTGATGTTTTGCCCTGTTCAGCACGTTCTGTACGTGGTGAAGGAGGGTTAGAACCTTCACATGGTGGTCTGTTTTGAGGCCATCCTCGATTGTTGGGGTAGCCTTGGTACCCGTTGGTTTGTTTTTAGGACCTGGACCACACAAGACTTGCAGGAGGCACATGGGCTAGCCCATGCTGCAAGGGAGAAGTCAAGAGAAAAATTACAAAGGAGTATGGTTTTTGGGCTCCATATTTGCTTGAACAAATTGACTACATGATTGGCAGATGTGCCATTTGTCTGAAAAATAAGGTTAGGAGAGAAATAATGATCCCTCCTGGTCACATCCCAACTCCAAAAGGGCCAATGAAAGAGTTGGTAATAGATTTTGTTGACATGATTAAACCTGTAGGAGGAAAAAGTTACATGTTGGTGGTAGTGGACAGGTTTTCACCATGGCCGGAGGTCTGCCCAACCAAACGGAAGGATGCCCAATGGGTTGCTAACTTTCTGTGTTGTGAAGTCATACCCAGATGGGAACTTCCAGATAGGATTTCATCAGATAATGGGAGAGAGTTTGTAGATAAAACTGTAAAACGGATCCTACAAAAGTTAGGAATTAAACAATGCCTCGGGTCTGTTTATCATCCAGAAAGCCAAGGCATTTGCGAAAAAATGAATGGGGTGCTAAAAAACTGCCTGGTAAAAATCTGTCAACACACGGGTCTGAACTGGGTGGCTGCACTTCCACTTGCTTTAATGGCATTTCGTTCCAGTGGACTTCGTGACTTGCATATGACACCTCATGAACTGGTCACAGGCAGACAAATGCCCACACCTGTTCTGCAAACAAGCGGAAAGGGACCAAGTTTGTCTTTGTTGGAAGATGAAATGAGGTCATATGTTAAGTACTTAGTGACTCTACATAGGAACATTTCTACATATGTCATTGACAGACAAAAACAAGAAGATGTGTTGGACAAAACCACAGAACAAAAAAGAGATGCTCTGCAGCCGGGAGACAAAGTTTTTGTAAAGGTGTTCAAGAGAAAATGGTTCAACGAACGCCGCGAAGGACCATTTGAAGTGGTCCATAGCACTGGGACAGCGGTTCAAGTCAAAGGTTCTCCTACGTGGTATCATCTGTCGCATTGTGTTAAAGCACCGAAAAACGACATCCTTCAAGAACTAAGAGAGGACGTGAAAGGTGCGACACGACAGAATGGACAAAACCAGGATGGGCAAAACCAACTTCAAACTGAGCCTGATGATGGCCCAGACATTTCTGATGCTCATGAGCCTGACCTCAACAGTGCTAGGGAGGATTTCCTAACCGAAGAACAGGAAGGGTTTGACACCATTGACCTACAACATGCACCAGGTACATCAGAGTTTTCCTCGCCAGAACAGGGTCCAACTGAGAGTCCAGAGGGCACCAGCAACATTCAGAAGAAAACGAGAAGAACGGTCGTACCAAGCAGACCATGGCCCAGTCGCCAAAAGATCAGGCCAAAATGGTACCAGAACTATACATGAGGTGCCAGTGACCAAGTGGGCTCTACTTCCATGTCAGTGCACCAAATGGAATGTAGAGACACATTTTAGACCCATGTGGATTGATAACTATGGGAAACTGGTTAATCTGTTGGACCCTGTCCGTCCCAGAAAAAATATACAATGCTCAACGATGCAAAGACAAATGTAATAGAGGGAGATTGTTCTCTTTACATTAGATCCACTAGCATAGAGGACCAAGGAGAATATAAGTGCATCTATCTTGATCCTACACCTGAGCTGATTAGACTTTCCAATGGACCTTCAGCTGTGGTGAGAAGGGTTCTTTTGGGAGCACGGAACGAAAGTGTGAACACTAAACAAAAGGTGTACGAAGAGGTCATAATGGAGAAGACTTTGACGCTGTCCCCTTTGACCTCGGAAGAAAGTACAACACCACTGAAACCCACTCCCCAGTGGATAGAGACTGAAGGTACAAGTACATCTGTTCTAACTATAGAACTAGCCACCATGTTGGACATGTCTGATGTTGTGGGTGAAGAGATGACAACCAGGTTTCTTATGACTGAACCGTCGCCAACGGCTGTAGAGACCAGGATTACTGTAACTGACAAGTATGACGTCAAGAACGTTTTCAGTTTGCGTACCCGAGAACCTGATCGGGTATGGGACAATGTTGGGACACCACAGGAAATTGAGGAAATTGATGAGGACATTAGTCAGGAGGACATTCCTGACTAAAAGTGGGACTTTTAGTCAGGAAAATGTACAAGATGAAGTAAAGGCTGATGTTCACGCAATATGCCGACGTGAAGCTAAATGGAAGGCATTTGGGTTTGATTCTTCGGCTTTCCAAATTGCTGACCCATGGGCAAGTAGGAACATGTGGTTCCAACAATTAACTCATTCAGTGTGACTGGCAACCCATAACAGGTGCCCACGTGTGGTAAGAATTCCAACGCCAAGCACATGGCAACAACACCTGAACCATTGAGTTTTGATTGTCAAAATTATGCATTATCATGGTTAGCTTATCAGCAAAAGGCAGCAACAGACATTTGGTTGTCTATATCAGTGGGTTTATTTGTGCCTAGGAGGAACTGTACATGGCTGACAGCGTTACCTTATATCAATTTAGCTGACAGACATGAACTAGGACAAATGACAGGCCCTGATTATTTAGATGTTCCACTTAGTAGTGCGAGTACTTGTTTTTGCTTGAACGAGACACACGGTAGTGTGGGTAGATTTGTTGGGACATCTGAGTGATATAATTATGGGATGATGTTCAATGTTAGACGACCAAAAGATGGCAAAAAGTTACATTCAGTGACCTTTCGGGATCGAGCATCTGGGGAGAGTAGGACTTTGTTAGTTGAAGATCAGCCTCTTCYAGCTAATGTCTCTATCGGGAACTTTAAGGATATCTGGTGGGTGTGTGGTAATAAGGGGTACATAGTCTTACCATACGGTTGGACTGGTTGTTGTTTTATGGCATTTCTCAAACTTCCATATGATGTTTTTACAGTGCAACAAGGAGAGCCACCTGATAATGTTCAGCCTACCTCTGGTCCTTCAACTAGATGGAAGAGGGAGTTAGCTCAGTTCCATAAGCTAGAAGCCTATCATTGGAGAATATCTTTGGGCGAAAAATAGGGAATAGGACTATTTCCATTTTATGGTGTAACATTTCTTGCTGGATCACATTGACAACATAACACATACTTTACAGGATTTCACTAACGAAACGATTAAAGGGTTCAGTCTTTTATCTGACACTCAGAGAAGTCACAGACTGACGCTCTTGAAACACGATATGGTGTTGGATTACATTTCGGCTAAACAAGGAGGTTTATGTATGGCATTAAATCTGACAGGGGACGCTTGTTAAACCTTGATCCCTGACACCTCGGATAACGTGACTAGTGTAATTGAGGCACTGTCAATCATACGAGATGCTTTTGGTCCTTCTGAAGGTGCGGGTTGGTCTGCCACTGCTTGGTTATAAGATCATTTGGGACCGGTTGGTGCTCTGTTGGTCCAAATTCTAATAGCAGTGGTGTTAGCATTATGTGTGATGTTCTGTTTTTGTACTCTGTTGCTGACTTTTGCAAAAGCCCTGATTTTAAGATGGGTAGGAGTGGTGATGCCGGACAACCAAGCTCAAATGCCATCATTAAATGGAAATGCGAGCGAAGATGAACTGATTCACATACAGGGTGATGATGTTGTGGACATGTACCCAATTTAAGTATTTTGTTTGGTATGGTTACGCTTCACAATTGGTCTGTGTGTTGACACTGTGAAGGGAAAGGTGTGTAGGACGGGTGCCACTTTTTGTTTGATTCAGTTTTCTCCTGTTTTTTTAATCTAGGGAGGTAAGATGGATGTAATTTGTTTGTTTTGTTTTGAGGGACAGGACAGCAGTTACTCAGAAAGTTAGAGTCTTTTTGTTTGTTGTGTTGGTGAAAGCCCGGTCTGAAGATACAATTGATATTTCCTTTTATTACTTCAGTGTTTACTTTTGGCCATGAGTAACTGTTGAGACAACACATATAATGTTCTTCTTTTCTCTTTATTTACTGTTATGTTTATTGTCCATTTTTGTTTGCCTAAATAGTTATTTTTTCTTTCTTCTCACATATATCTTTTATTATTACTTTTGTTTGATTTTGTTTATTAATTTGATTTGGCTCAGTCCTTTATTTTTGACTGAGCACCAGGAGCACTATAAGTGTCACAGCTCCTGTGTTTAGTTTCACATCTCACAGCACATTACCTCTGGGACATTTGTAACATTGCAGCATTTTATTGACATGATGATAAAGTCTGTTTTCCATGCATGGTATTGAAACATCATTTTTTGCAAGATACTGGTGTGGTGTTTTCTGTTTTTCCAGGACACCAGGCATGGACTTTGGACTCACATTCTTGGACAGGACTCATAAATCTGTCACAGTACGAAGCCCTTGGCCTCTGGGTTGTGTTGGCTCACACACTTTTGCCACAGGAAAGGACTGAACTCAGGCACCAGGGGTGAAAGAAAAAGAAAAAACTGCCATTGTTCGGAACCCTTATAATCTTTTTATGTGTTTATCCTTTGGTTTTTATTCTTTATGACATATTGTTTGCTGTGTCAATCATTGTGTTTCTTGTTCTTTTGACTGTCATTTTATTATCATCTCATGTAGTGAGCTGAGTCTCATAGGAATATTTACCTCACTTTGTGTATGCATGTCTCACGTTACATTTTGTCCTTACTAGCTTAAGTAACAAACCGGGACGAGATTGGCATTGAAAAGTCCCTAAAATTAGTTCATGTTAATTGTTAGATTCAAACGGAGTTTTCTTCACAGATTGGCTTGGAGTGAGGATCTCTCTGGGACCTGCAGTCTTTTCCCCACCCCTGTTTCATGGGGAGGTTTTTCTGATCGTGAAGGGTCATTTTAGGCGTATTGCGACGAGTCAGCCTTCAGGTCCCCTGCTGTGACACAGATTTTTGAAGATGTTTGCGTGGATTGTTTGTCCATGCCAGTCATGGTGGTGTTTACGGTCAGGAGGCCAGGGGGTGTGACTGATGTAGCCAGTTTTGATCTTATTAGGAATTAGGCTTAGTTTACCTACTTTTAAAGTAATTTAAAATAATGTGCGCTTAGGATTTTAAAATAGGTTATTAGCTAAATTAGACAACCTCTAAATTTTAGACTTAACTGTTTACTTATTTGCTTATGGACAAGTGTTTATTATCCAATGAATGTGAACAGCAAAGCTCTTGTGCTGCAGTACTTTGGTGTTATTTTTTCTTGATTTACAGCCAGTGCTTGTTTTCCTCTCTGGACTTATTAGTCCCGAAGGTGGGAATTATGTAGTGTCCAAAGAGTGGGGGTTTGTCTAAGGAATGTACACATGTGTGGTTCATCAGCCATTCAGCTTCAGGGTTCCACACACATCACCAATTTAGGACAATGTTTGAGGTACACCGTGATTTATGTACATCTGTTGCTTAAAGACCTCTGTACACCCCCACCTTTTGCCTTCTTTCTCCATCTTTCTTACTGGAGAATCATTTGGCTGGAGGCCACTAATTTGATTTTAGGCTGTATCCTTTTTGAACTGCTAAAATAAAGTTGCTTGCTGTTCAAACCAGCCTGTTTCCAGAGTCATCTTTATCCTGGTAAACAACAGTTCCATTTAACAAGAAGACGTGGTTTTTTCTACACTTCAAAGGTTAGTTGCTAAATTTCTCTTAAGAGCAATTCCCCTGCACGACCTAGCAACTAACCTGATTCTCTCCTGTGTAGAGCTCCAGATCCCGGTGATGTGTCCCACCAGTTCCAGCTGCTCTTATTTTAATAAAATTTTTAAAACTATGCAGGTGTCTGGCAAATCTGTGAAACTCATTTCCCCAATCTTTACAGTTCGTAAAATGAATGTGATGCCTAATTTATTGTTTAAGAACCTTCCACTACCCCCATCAAGTAACTTGTTCAGCAACCTGAAAAGAGTGTTTGTTACATTTTTATGTACTAACAGTTGTTCCCGGTTACGTTTGTCTCTTACATTTGCCCTTTAATAGAGGGGGGCTTAAATGTCCCAGCCCACTCTGGTACTATTGGGCAGCACAGATAAGAACATTGATGTTTTGTTTCACTAGAGGAGGTGCTCCTGTCTGAAAGGACTCTGGTTAAACCTACCCCTCCCCATGTACCTACTCAATTAATGCTAAAAACCTAAAAGTTAATACAAAAAACCAACGAAAAACATGGTTTCAGTGTGGCACAGAGTAAAAGAAGAGAAAAGCCCTCTGTCTGTCTTTAGCCCAGGAAGGAATGATGGGGGATTTAAACTTTGGGCCACAAAAGGGTAGGAGACAATAGATCATTTGTATAATCCACAGGAAGTACTATTGATGTTTAAAGAGAAGGCTGATAAATTTAACACCCCCTCAACATTTCTTTAAATACCTACAGCTGAGAAGTTAGAACACAACAAAACCAAACATGCATCCCTTCAATGTCTACCTTGGAAAAACTAATGATCACAAATGATCTGGGAGCCGACCTAGTTTCTAATGTACATAAATGCCTGGTTGATGTTGCTGCAGAGACATCTGTGGCCATCTGCCTTAACCGGCTGGGTTTGGGGGGACAGGAAAGAAACACTGACAAACACAGGAGCACTGGTCCAGGTGTATTTTCCTCTGGAAGAGAGACAAAGAATACATGTTATTGATAGAAGAAATGAAAACAAACATGTAGAAGAGAGTGACTAAAGACAGCAGCAGAATGAGGAAATGTGGTCAGTTTGTCCTCCAGCAGTCTAAACCTATAGCAGCAAAACTAAGGAATAACTTAAGAAGCCTAAGTCTAACTATAGGATTTATCCAAAAATAAAGTTGGTTCCACAAGAACAATATATATTAAAATAATGTCTTTAAACAAATTCTGAAATCTAAGTTCCCTTAACACTAAATTTGTTTATTTTTTGTTTATACCCTAATAACCTAAGAATAAAAATAGAACCAACAATTATTTATAGACTTGTGATTATTATTGGCAAAAATAGAAATAACACTCTTGTGGAAAAATACCAGAGACCAGAACTTATGATATGGGTTATGGAGCTGGCTTCAACCCTTCCTTTGGAGAAGATCACCTACATAATAAAACAACAAAAACAAAGTTTCCACTACATCTGGGACCCTTCATTCATTATGCAGGAGGGACGTGTTTTTGTTGTTAAATTGTAAACAATAAAATAAATAACAGTCCATGAGAAAAAAAAGAAAAAAGTGATGTGTATAACCATCCAAAGTGGGAGCTGTGGACCTGCCACTTGGTCCTGGTTGATAAGGGGTCATGATTCATTTTGATGGTTTGGGGTCAGAATTTATGATAATACAGTAAGTGAAGAAAGCAGGTCTTGCTTGTGTTCTAGTCTCAGAATGTAAATCCCTTTGAAAGCAACGGAAAGTGACCTTTGTTGTTTCTGTTTTCAAAGACAGTATGTCC
>NW_013952911.1:226115-229922 GCF_001266775.1 Austrofundulus limnaeus | reverse complement strand
TTCAGGGAGGGTGACCAACACTTAATGAAAACCCCACTAATAAGATCAAGAGAGGTTATATTGAACGTTAGGCTCTTCCTGAACACCCGTGGTTAAATTAGGGTGAAGGGTTCATTTGAGCTGGTGAAGAACAGAGGCTGACATGGCTGAATGAGGTTAAGAGAATTAAAGAAATAAGAATAATCAGAATGAGTCCAATCCTGAGGTAAAACACCATACACCACCATGGAACACAAATACTACCAAAATATCATTTACCTTTAATGTTATATTGATATGCACCTTATCCTGACAAGCATGTATACACACACAAACACACTCACACACACGTTTGTTCTTGGAACCTATGGGGACCTTCCATTGACTTCAATTCAGTTTTTTAGACTTTATATCCTAACCCTGACCATTTACCTTAAAATTAACCTGACCCTAAAACTGCCCTAAACCTTGGTCCTAAACCTATCCCCCATCCATAATTTGCATTTGGACCCATGGGGTCCAGGCATTAGTCCCCACAATGCACTTCAGTCACCACGAGGCTGCTTTTTTGGGAAAATTGTCCCCACGTTGTAGGAAAAACCTGTACACACACGTGAACTTGCATGTATACAGGGATATAGACAGATGTAACCATTGTGACAACATACTGTATTCCATGTGCTGTAATGAAATTACCTTTAATCCAACCATAATCATGCTTGTTATTTGCACCAGTTCCTCATTCTTACTTTCACTTGCTTCATATTGATTTTCTACCATTGTGATACTTCTGTCTTCATCCTCATCTTTATCTTTCTCTTCATCCTCACTTTCACTCGCTCCCTGTCAGATTGTAACTAAGACCTCATCTTCCTCATCACTCTGGTAGCTAATCCTCTCTCAGCTGGCAGCAGCACCTCTTCTTTTTATCATTTTGAAGTGTCTTAGAGAGCGTATAGATTCATTTCCTGCATTATACCATGAACATATGGCATGTGAATACATATTCTTATAAAATGAAAAAACACACCCACGCACACACATGGTGGTGCCATGACTTGCGAGTTTAATTCTGTCCATGACAGAGCTCGTACCTCAAATCACTCATGTGTCAAATCCATTTTCCCGTCTGGAATTGATTGAAACATGATTAATTTGTTCTGGATTAAACTTGTTTTTCAAAAAAATTGTTAGTTGGGACGTTCATAAGTCAGGACACCACTTATTTACATTTACATTTACGTATATTCATGTATTAAATTGTTTTTGTCACTTTAAAACAATTAATTAGATGATTTTTTAAAAATATTAATTTCCTACTTGTACTATTACCACTGTTAGTGTACCGGGGTCTAGGGTACCCAGGACGCACAACATATAAGGTCTTAACACAAATGTGTTTAAGAAAGAACATAACTTTAATAATATTAAACAAAAAGAAGTAACTGGGAGCCCCAACAAAAACAAACAAAATGAGGGAGGAAACCCGAATCAGCCAGCAGTAGACCGTCGGATCCAGGCTGCTTCCCCTTGCCCTCTGATCCAGGGTCTCACCCTACAACCAAAAACTGGAAAAAAGGGGCTGGTAACTCCCAGATCAAATAACCAGACGTTGGGGGCTTGTCTGTACTAGAATTTCCTACTAACCACTGAAAGTAATTCAGGTTTTTTGTATTTGATGATCTTTGTGAATATAAGTGAAAATTTCCATGACACGAGTCATCCTAAACAGAGTGTGCATCAGTTAATCACAGTTTAACCATGGCATATCAATATTAGTTTGGAGTAAATTTGTCACCTTTTCCGTCCGTCCGTCCGTCCGTCCGTCCGTCCGTCCGTCCTTCCTTCCTTCCTTCCTTCCTTCCTTCCTTCCTTCCTTCCTTCCTTCCTCTTTACTTGCTTTTTTTCATGGTCACTGCTGCCCATATCCAGCAGTCACTGTGCCAGGGGCGAGGACACACTGGACAGGCCTCCAGTCCATCATAGAGACAAATACAGACAAATGAAAAAATAACCATTCACTCTCTCTCTCACAAAGAGGGACAGTTCAGAGTTAACAATCAGCCTAACAGTCCTGGGGCCTCATGTACAAAGACTTGCATGGATTTCTTACTGAAGCCTGACGTACGGTCAAATCCAGAAAACGGCGTACGCACAAAAAAATCCAGATGTATCAAACYKTGYGTACGCCTGAATCCACGCACATTGCTTTTGTACATCACAATTAATGTGGAACTGAGCGCAGGTAAGAAACCTCCCCTGACACGCCTTCATTAACATAAACAAATGCAAATTACTTCCTGTATGTGTGAAGGACATGTTTGTTTGATCCCTGTGTGATCAGAAATGATTTTTGGAGTCATAAAAATAATTAATTAAATATAATGTGAGTGTGAAAAGAAATCCTAAGTAAAAATAAGAATAAAATATGTTTATCATGCAAAGAACGAGTGATTGTGTGTCGGTGTTTGTGTGCGCACACGCTGCTGTGTTGTGCAATTGGCTCCAGAGCGCGACCATAACTCGGCATTTAGAATCATATGGATGAGACGATTCCATTGGGCATGATTCAGCTTTGGGTGGACTGGAGTGACACGGTCCCGATGGGTCTGCCAACTCCCTCTGGAAAGCTCCTGTKGAACCCCAGTTCAATCGCTGCTGTTGCACGTGCACGTGTGGCGCACGCGGCTCGCTGCGTCGCGCTCCCAGAGCGCAGCAGTGCCAAACTAAAAAATTATTTTTCCTCAAAACGGCTGATGAGCCACTTGTCATCAGAAAATTCTATCTGCTTATAAATAAAAGCTCTGCGTGTTACACTATTTATTGTATCCTCCAGTAAGGCTGAATCCATTCCTGTTAAATTTGTTTTTGGCACAACTTTGCGCGTCCTTCATTTAACTGCATCCATGTGGATGTAATAATTGTTAATCATGTGGATGTAATAATTGTTAATCATGTGGATGTAATAATTGTTAATCATGTGGATGTAATAATTGTTAATCATGTGTGTCTGCTGTGAACAATAATCATTTTCACATCATGAACAGTTTCTCAGAATCAYCTCTAAGTGTCGCCAATGGAACCAAAGCCACAGAAACGTGCGTACAGCAGCCCTGGAGTTGGCATGGGGCTGCCCACATTTCCACGTTCAGTTGAGTTTTGATACATCCGGAGTTTTGCGTGGATAAWGATGTACACAAGGTTTTTGTGTGTACGCACTGTTGATACATGTGGCCCCAGGTTTTGGTCAGTGGGAGGAAACTGTTTGTTCTCTCTGTGTATGTGTGGGTTTTCTTCAGGAACTTCAAAACACACAAAAGGTCCCGGGGTTTGATCCAGCAACATTCTTGCTGGGAGGCAACAGCTGTACCTGCTGAATCGCCATGCTACCCTCGTCACATTTTGAGAAGATTAATACATTGCTGCACTTAATTTTTACTCTTCATGGCAGCCACACAGACTTCTGCTGTAGTAAACGTCTCTGTATATCTAAGTTGCAGTCAGTGAGGTCTGGCTGGCCTTGCTGAGGTTTTCTAAGTGTAATCTCACTTGGCAGCAGTTATTTCATATCATGGTGGTGCAGATRTAATAAGCATATAGTTCTTTGTCACCGTATTGTTGGTCACTGCTATAAAACTGTTGATACTGATGCATACACTGACCGGCCACTTTATTAGGTACACCTGTCCAACTGCTCGTTAACATTTAATTTCTAATCAGCCAATCACATGGCGGCAACTCAGTGCATTTAGGCATGTAGACATGGTCAAGACAATCTCCTGCAGTTCAAACCGAGCATCAGTATGGGGAAGAAAGGTGATTTGAGTG
>NW_013952911.1:219054-225056 GCF_001266775.1 Austrofundulus limnaeus | reverse complement strand
TATGGACCAAAATCTCTGAGGAATGCTTCCAGCACCTTGTTGAATCTATGCCACGAAGGATTAAGGCAGTTCTGAAGGCAAAAGGGGGTCCAACCCGTTACTAGCATGGTGTACCTAATAAAGTGGCCGGTGAGTGTATATGCAAGGTTTTAAATTTGTTTATGTAACAGAATCTTTCAACATGACATAAATTTGTGACGACCTGTTGTTGACTATTGAATACRTCAAGATAAAATAATTTTTCCCAGCGCTGTCTCAAAAAAGCACAGAAACATACGACAGAAACACAATGTGACATAGGGAAATAAATATTCCTTTCAACATCTTCACTTCTTTAAACATTCCTTATTAGGTATAGTTTTGTTATCTTACTATATTGTCACATTTTATTTAATCTACAAATGTTAAATGAAAAACTTTAAAATGCTTGTATATTTATTTATTTAAAATCACTTTAATAGAACCATAACAATCTTTAAAGGAATATCGTTCCCCTTTTTGTGAAGAATCGCTTTTATGCTAAAGTTTTAGACTAGGATCCTTGTATAAAGACAAATAATGGAGCTGTAGTCAATTTGATCAAAACTTAGAACCATTCGCATGACATATCATCAGATGTTATACTCAGTATGTGTTGTGACTGACTGTCAGCTACTGYCACATCAAATTATAGGTTAACTGTAAAACTTGGACACCATAAAGTAAATGATTGCTAAAGTTTTAAGAAAATATCTTGAGCAATGAGTAGTAGTAGGAGTTTGTGTTGAGGTTGGGTCTGTGTCATACTAAATTCCAATGATTTTATATTGTAAATTTAAAAAAAAATCATCCAGTAGTTCATGCAATATTTTGATAGGAGACAAACACACACATGCAAAAACTGTCCTCCTTTGTCTTATGGCAGGAGGTGATAAATATCTATTTTTCTTCATTTATTTAAAGTCCTTTGAATAAAACGACACTAACTAAGAGACAGCCTCTGACCTTTCTAAAAATCCCAAACCTGGCTGCCCTCTTAGACAAGAAGAAAACAGGGCCCCATCTCTGACGTCATTATTTGTGTTGAGTCAAAGGAGACCTGAAGAGGTTTGTGGAAGACAAATTGTGAAAAACAACCTGTAGAGACAGATCAGTAGGGGGGAAACTAAAAGGTTGTGATCATCTGCAACACAACAGCTCCCCTCATATTAATGTTCTGCTGATTCTAACTAAGAATCACTAAGAAAAATTCAGTTATTTTCTCTCTGAAACATTTTTTTCATCAATTGTCTCAAAGGCCCTGAGACATAAATACGGTACATTTGATGCTGAGTTTTAGAAACAAAACCAAAGATTTCCTTTGTATGTCTGTATATTTATTATTTGTTTATTTTATATATATATATATATATATATATATACTTTCTTGGATAGCTGCTGAATGCATTATTTTGTAATAAATTAAGAATAATTTCCAAGGAGGGGGCAAGATGACTGAGGAGTAAGACGTGTGTCACGTGAGCTCCCTCTCCGACGTTGTTAAGGTTCGTGTTTTAAGCTCTGAATGAATACCAAACAATGTCAAAGTTTTAACAAGTTTATTGTTAGAAAATTTGGTTGGAAGGCTGGGACTGGAATCCGGGGTCGTCAGGTCTGGACACAGAATCTCAAGGTTAGGATGGGTTAGAAACACGATATAATTTGTGAGGAAAAAGATCACCAACCTTTCCTGCAGAAATGAGGACCGGGTAGAAACAACAGCAGAAGTGCTTTGGTTCCGGGCTTTGTTGTCAGGTGGAGCGAGTGGATCGTTGGACTTACTCGTGGTCAGAAACAGGGCAAGGGTCATGCATGGGT
Source organism: Austrofundulus limnaeus (assembly GCF_001266775.1). NCBI lineage: Eukaryota > Metazoa > Chordata > Actinopteri > Cyprinodontiformes > Rivulidae > Austrofundulus > Austrofundulus limnaeus. Next base: position 223,220 of record NW_013952911.1, on the reverse strand, counting down.
GGTCAGAGGTAGTTACCAAGTTTGAGGGAGGTGACTGAGCCGATGATCCAGAGGTGCGTTCCGAGGTCGAGATCGAGAGGCCCGATGTGGCGTGGTGCCGTTCAGGGAGCAGGCGAGAGACAAAAATCCAAAGGACAGAAAAAGGGTTGTTATCGTGAGAGCAGAAGGAAGGAGGGATCCGACAGGGGCTGAGGCAGGAGACATGGAATCAGGAGACATGAGCAAGGTCGGGGACACGAGRCAAGAGCAGGACAAGGGACTAGAACRTTGGAGAATCATAGGCAAGGCTGATGATAATCTGGCAAGGAGTTGGAGAATGAGACTGGGTTAAATACTGCTGAAAACAGGTGAGTGGAATGAGCTTGATTAGTGTTTCTGTGACGGGAGTAGCAAGAGCAATGAGCAGGAGCTGAAAGAAACAGAAAAGCTGGGAACAAGACTAAGAAAGTAAACTGGGGCATGAGATGAAATAAAAAACTAAAATGGAACTGGATCAGGGCAGACAGTGACAGAATCATAACAGAACACCCCCTCAAGGTCCAGCTCTTGACGGACCTCTAGCTGGTGCTGGCTGACTGGGGTTACTTATATGGAAGTTCCTGGTGAGGGTCTTATCTAGGACATGGCAAGCTAGGACCCAAGATCTTTCCTCTGGGCCAAATCCCTCCCAGTCGATGAGGTATTGGATGCCACGTCCCCTACGACGGGACTTGAGGATGCGGTGAACTGTGTAYGCYRGRCCACCATCVATGASTCGGGCRGGAGGAGGGGGTCTGGAGGAGGGCAAAAATHTGGACCRTTGGACAGGCTTGACCCGGGACACATGAAACGTGGGATGAACACRCATGGAGCCTGGGAGTCTGAGTCTGACAGCCACCGGGTTGATCACCTTGGAGATGGGGAAGGGTCCCATGAAACGAGGAGTCAGTTTACGGCAGTCTACCCTCAGCGGTAAGTCCTTGGTAGAGAGCCACACTCGATCGCCCACCTGGTACTGGGGGGCAGGAGTTCTTTGCCTGTTGGTGGTTCTGGTAGCTATGAGGGTTGACTTAAACAGTTCCTTCTTGGCCGCTCTCCATGCTCTCTGACATCGAAGGGCTGCTTGATGGGCTGAGGGGACCTGGGCTGCTCGTTCATGGGCAGAAAACACAGGCGGCTGGAATCCATACACCACATAGAAGGGTGACAGCTTCATGGCACTTGATGGCAGGCAGTTGAGTGCATGTTCGACCARGGGGAGATTGGTAGCCCACTCGGTAGCATCGTTGCCACACAGGATCCTTAGGCGGGTCTCCAGCTCCTGATTGGCTCTCTCYGTCTGACCGTCAGTCTGAGGGTGATATCCTGAAGAAAGACTCAAAGAGATGTTGAGCATGGCACAAAACTCTTTCCAAAAACCTGAGATAAACTGAGGGCCCTGGTCTGACACTATATTGTTAGGCAATCCATGAAGCCTGGAAACATTGTTCATAAAGACTTGAGCCATTTCCTTGGCTGCGAGTAGACCGAGGAGAGGGACAAGGTTTACCATCTTGGAAAAACAATCCACAATCGTAAGGATCACTGTCTTACCCTCAGACTGCAGCAGACCAGTCACAGAATCCACAGAAATATGTGACCAAGGGCGTGATSGTATAGGGAGAGGCCTGAGGACACCCGCCGGTGGCCGTCGAGAGGTTTTAGCCAGGGCACATTGAATACAAGATGCAATGAAGTCTCTGACGTCCCTTTCTAGGGAACCCCACCAGAACTGAGACCTAACTATAGTAATAGTCTTGGTGATAACCGGATGGCGGTAAAGACATGAAGAATGACAAAATTCCAATACCTTACCAACAAGGTGGTCTGGAATGAAGAGTTTACCATCCGGGCATCCATTGGGAGGTGGGTGGTTCTGGTGGGCTGCCCTGACTTCCCTCTCGACTAGGGTTACGGCCAAGCATACAGCATCAGGAAGGATGACCCCCCCCCCCCCCCCGGTCGTCTTTGGCTGTGTCAGACTCATAGACTCTCGACAGAGCATCTGGTTTTGTGTTCTTGGTCCTGGGTCTGTAAGATAACACAAAATTGAAACGGCTGAAAAATAGAGCCCATCTGGCCTGTTGTGGATTTAATCTTTTAGCAGATTTAAGATACTCAAGGTTCTTGTGATCAGTCAGGACAAGAAAAGGCGGGCAAGCACCTTCCAACCAGTGCCTCCACTCATCCAAAGCCAGCTTAACCGCCAACAGTTCCCTATCGCCCACATCATAATTCCTTTCTGCGGGAGAGAGAGACCTGGAAAAGAAAGCACATAGGTGAACTTTGTTGTCGGTGAATCTCTGGCTTAGGATGTTCCCGACTCCAGAGTTGGATGCATCAACCTCCACAATAAACTGTCTTTCAGTGTCTGGAAAGTGGAGGATTGGGGCTGTGGTGAACATTTTCTTGAGACTTTTGAATGCCTCTTCCGCTTACGGGTTCCACAAAAACTTAGTCTTATTAGAGGTTAGTTTGTTGAGTGGGGCAGCGATTTGAACTGTAGTTCTTGATGAAGCGTCTGTAGAAGTTAGCGAAACCTAAAAAGCGCTGTAGTTCTTTGCGAGTCTGGGGTGTGTTCCAATCTACCTTGGCTGGGTCCATGGAGATTTGATCAGGAGATATTTTAAAACCCACGAAAGTAGTGTCAGTGGTGTGAAACTCACATTTTTTCGGCTTTAACATACAGCTTATTCTGGAGGAGTCGAAGTAGCAAGGCACAGACAAGTTCCTGGTGTGACTTGATATCTTTAGAAAAATAAGAATGTCATAAAGGTAGATAAAAACGTTGAGATTGATGAAATCACTCAAAACGTAGTTAATCATATTTTGAAAAACGGCAGGAACATTGGTTAACCTAAAAGGCATCACTAGGTATTGAAAATGTCCTGAAGGAGTGTTAAAAGCTGTCTTCCATTCATCCCCTTCCCTGATTCTCACCAAATGATATGCATTACGAAGATCAAGCTTTGTGAAAAATTTTGCCCCTTGAATTAAATCAAAAGCAGCATTCATTAATAGTAGGGGGTATCGGTTCTTCACAGTTATGTYATTCAAACCTCAATAGTCAATACAGGGGCGAAGAGATYCGTTCTTCTTTCCTACAAAAAAGAAACCTGCCCCCGCAGGGGAGGAGGACGGCCTGATAATACCTGCTCTCAAGGACTCAGATATGTACTCCTTCATGGCCTCATTCTCAGGTTTGGATTAAGAGTACAATTTGCCCCTAGGTGGTGTGGTACCGGGTAGTAGTTCAATGCAACAGTCATAATGTCAATGTGGTGGTAAACAGGTGGCCTTTTCTTTATTAAACACTTCCTTCAAGTCATGATAACAGGCAGGAACATTTTGTAGATTGGGGATGTACTCTGTCTCATTGCGAGGTTCCTTCTCAGGATTAGCTGTGAACAGACAGTTAAATGAGCATTGTTCTGACCAACCCATAATCTCCTTGTTGACCCAGTCTATATGGGGGTTGTGTTTCTTCAACCAGATGGCTCCAAGAACGATAGGAAGATTGGATGATGTGATTACCAAAAAGGTTATTTCTTCTGTGTGGTTACCTCCAATAGTCATCTTAACAGGCAGGGTCTCAGAGCTGGTGTGGTTGAGGTTATGACCATCCAGTGCCTGAATCTTATGTTCCCTCTTAGAGTGGCGGATCTGTAGTCCAAGAAAAAGAGCAAACTTGTTATCATTAAACTCTGTATCGGCCCCAGAGTCAATGAATACCTTCACAGCGTGAATTTTACCTGATACACTCAAATCTGCTGACAACACAGGGAGAGAGTGGCTTACTTGGGCAGGACTAAGAACATTGAGTCTTCGTTCTTTTTGGCTTAACAGGGCAATTAATGGCAATGTGTCCAACACCAGCACAGTATAAGCACAGACCTTCATTCCTCCGACGAGTCCTATCTTCAAATGAAATCTTTAACCTGCCGATCTGCATTGGTTCCACAAACATCTGGACCACTGGAGTGGTAATGGTTTGACTTCCTCTGACCTGTGTATCAGTGTTCCTGGAAGTCAAACCGTTACCACTCCAGTGGGCAAAAACTCACAGTTTGGCAAAAAGTATTCAAAATATATATTCATCCTCAATATGTGTGAAACATGTTATAGTTCAATTCAAGGTAGTACATCGT
>NW_013952911.1:214189-216180 GCF_001266775.1 Austrofundulus limnaeus | reverse complement strand
GTTCAGCTGGTGTCTTGGCTTTCCATGCCTTTTTACACCTTCCTTTCTTCATGTGTTCAATACTTTTTCCCTGTGTCATTCCACGTTATTTGAAATAACTTCATTTCTGGACATTTATGGTTTGATTTCTTTGTATGTATGGATCACTTGGGTTGTTACCAACATCTGATGAAAATGTCACGTCATTAGCACCTCTAGTAATATATTTATTGAGAAAAATGTTGACGTGTTCAATACTTATTTTACCCGCTGCATGAATATTGTATATTTGTAATGTTTTTTAACCTTCCGTTGTTACATTCAACACAACTTAATAAATAATAAATACATACTTGCTAAAGGGGGGGAAATCTGTGTATAATCTTTATAAGATACAAGATCAGCTTTATTTGTCGCCTGCAGTCATACATACAGTAATATGCAGTGGAATTAAAAACGTAAAAACTTAATTTAATATTCATTTAATTTAATCCATTTAAAATCATTTGTAAAAGATTCAATGCAACTAAATAAACATAGTCAAAAGATAAAAGATAAAAATACTTGTCCTGCCATTTACTGAGCAGGTGTATAAACTGAAAGCAGCTCCTTCTCATCCTCTCTGTGTTCACTCTGAAGCAGCAAAACCCTTGGCCTGATGGCAGCAAAGAGGGGACTGAATGTCCAGGATGGTTGGCTTGTTTGAAGAACTTCTGAGACTTTGACCTGCACCCTTTATGATAAACATCCCACAGGCCAGTCCGGTACAGTTGTTCTGATGGACCACACTCTTAAGGACCTTGTGGTCTTCTTTGATACAGCTGCCCATTTAAATGGTAATGCACCCACTCAAGATACTCTTTTTTTGTGTCACTTCAGTAGAAAACGAAACCAAATATTTGTTTATTTAGTTTATTTATTTCTTCATCATCAGTGATTTTTTTAAGTGAAGAGAAAATAGAGACATAGAGAAAAACAGAGAGAAGTAATTAGAATGATAGAAAGATTGAAATAGAGATTAGAAGTATATTAAATATACACCAACAAAACGCAGCACCACACACCCAACATCTGTCCTCTCACCTGAAAAATAAATGGATAAATACATGGAGGGCATATATAGATATATACACATACCCATACAAATACTGTATAAAGATATAAATACAAACATACATGCCTACATTCATAAATATTGTCATTGCAAAATGTTAAACCTCACAATAGTATAAAAAATTGCAGTATAAAGACTTGAATATTTGCATTCTTTACTTGCACACAAAGTTCATTAATTATTTCTTCTTTTTAAGGCTTACGCTGATATTCTGCATGATGCCATGAAGGGGATGCAGGWTGGTCTCCTGATTGCCTGTGAAGGTGGTGAACAGGGGGCCATTCCACACGAGGTCTTCGATGTGGCAATTGTGGTGGAGGAGACCATTGTGCTTCACAGCATTAAATATGTGACACTTGGCTTTGCAATGCTTATGGGTGTCATCTACTCTGTCAATCTCAAGTATCCAGATGACATGAAGTATTCGTTTGAGTTTCTTCAGAGAATGGTGATGAAGATCAGACCAGACCAGGCCTTGGCTCGAGTACATGGTTTGAGAAACAGAATCCTGAGGTACAAACTGTAACATCTGGTATGTTTTCAGTTTTGTTTTCTTACATAAGAGTTCCTGTAAGAATTTGTTCATTTTGTTCTATGCACTAAATATTGAAATACTAATGGTTATGCACAAAAACATTTAGCATTGTGCTGAACTTGTGGAAAAACCTCGTTCTCAGGGTTGCCATTGTGAAATTGTTAAAACACTGAACTTTTTGCATTTATTGGACTGTTTTTGAGAGACAGTAGCTAGTTGTAATGACTTTGCACTGCCACTGTTCAACGTGGTAAAATGTTGTTTAACATAATGGTGTAATTTCTGTGGAGGACTGAAACTGACATACTTAGAAATAAAAGCAGAAATTTGTTTAAAAAAACACCAATAAATAAATACACTTAA
>NW_013952911.1:210135-213470 GCF_001266775.1 Austrofundulus limnaeus | reverse complement strand
GTGTGTGTGTGTGTGTGTGTGTGTGTGTGTGTGTGTGTGTGTGTGTGTGTGTGTGTGTGTGTGTGTGTGTCCAAGCCTTTTAAATTTCATGTTGTTTTTACATTTGTCTCCTATTATTACTTTAACTTATGCATTTCAGCCTCATTATGCAAAGGTGTGCTGTCTTTCTTGGCTCAGCTTTAATATTGGTCAACACACCGGAAGGAGCAGGATGCATGTGCAGATCTGTTGACCAATAGTTGAGGTGCTGGCCCAAGAAGGACAGCCCGCCTTAAGATGGCCGCCACAGCCAGCTGGCTTTAGTAAACTTAGAGAAATGATGTCACCGGCCACCTTATTTGCATAATGAGTCAGAAATGCATAAGGTAAAGTAAAAACAGGAGACAGAAAAATTTTAAAAACAGCACATGGAAATATAAAGACTTGTGGTGAAAATATTATTTAAAAAAATCAACATTTAAGAGACAAAAGTATCTACAAGTAAAAGGTATTTTTTAATGATAAAATGTAAATTGTGCTAAAATATATAATTTGTTGGAACTAAGGTGGAATAATAAATATGGTCATTATAGAAGGCCAATTAAATTATAAAACATTAGGTAAATTATTTTTAAAATTAAGTGATGCATTTTAAGTGTTTATTCATTGGTGCTTTTTCTAAATATATATATTTTTAATTTTAATTGTCAGTTTCAGTCCTCCAATAAATTTCAACACATTTGCTTGTCTTGGACAAACGTTCGTTTACATTTGAGGCTTGTCTCATCTATTTGAAGGAGAAAGTTTAAAATAAATGTTTTGACATTTGAACTGGAAGTGTGTTTGGTGTAATTCTTTTTAGGAAAATGGTGAACTTGGTTTCATTAGTGGAGAAAGGGAACAACATTTGGAAATGTTAGTTTACTTAAATTGCACTTTTAAGTTCAAAATCTACCTTAAAATCTTAAGTTAAATTAGAGATAATGTACATGGGTATTCGTCAAATGACGTCACACAAAAGTGACAGGTGCCACGCCCCTTTAGGGCAGGACTTCCGTATATGGTCAACTTCCGGCCCCTCCTTCCTCGGGGGACTTCCATATATGGTCAAATTCCGTTTCCCGCTCGTGACTTCCTGTTTTGATTTACCGTAACCCTACCCCACCCTGTCCCCCCTTGATTTACCGTAACCCTACCCCGCCCTCTGCCCCCCTTGATTTACTGTAAGCCTTGACCACAAACATCCTGTTTTGAACAAGTGTTCTATTGCGAAAGAGTTTGACCTGTCATAACCCTAGCCTCACTCTTTTCATTTACCGTAATCGCCCCCCTCCCTCTTTCCCTCTTCATTTACCGTAATCCTACCCTCCCTCTTTCCCCCATCGATTTACTGTAAGCCTTGACCGTAAACATCCTGTTTTTTTAATCAAAGTATTTTTTTATTATTTTTCAACATAATCCACAATAAAAAACAAACAACAAACTAACAAAAACACAAACACCCGAAATCCCACCCATCCCACCCCTTCCTATACCGGATCTACTGAACAACAAAAATCGATCTTGTATTAATACAAGTGATGCAATAAAAAGGTTTGTGTACAATGAAACAATATTTAACCTTTACACAAAGTTATCTNATTGCATAATCTTTTATGAATCAATTTGAACTCGTCTGACGTTCCCTTATTGTGTCACTTTTCAATTTGCACAGTTAAATATTAAAGTAATGAGAAAAACCTTGGTAAAATTTTCTCTCATAACTTTATGAGAAGATGTAGAGAGACTTATTTGACATAAGTCACATTCTCTTACACATGGATGTTTGGAACTGATCAGAAATCTAATAATGGAGGAATTGACAGATTTATTTATTGACCTTTATTTAACCAGGCAAATCCTAACTAAGAAAAACTATTTCTACCACTTTCTAGAAATAAAACTTAAAGTTGTTCATCATGCTGTAAGTTAAGCTTTTAATACTGACCTGCTTCAGTCACTAATCTAGCATCTTAGTGTGTTCATTTGGACTGTAGCTCAATAACATTTTCAAACAGTAAAACACAACATTGGAAGAATCKTTCATTATGATTAGCACATATTTAATCATAAAAGTTCATGCCCCCTGTGTTGTACTACAGTAGAAGAAACTGATGGAAGTCTGAAGCTAGCGTGCTAATCCTGTGATTGAGGCCTTTGCACTGACGCAGACTAACAGCTAATCTTATTAAACATGACTCAGACCCTGAGAGATGGAGAGCAGCTGGCTGACGCTCCTTTACCTGGAGCACTTCATCCAGGTTAGAGTTCTTCTACTCAACTGGAGAGGTCAACATGAAACATCCCATCAGMCCGAGGGAGGACTGTTCAAAGCAGCTGACAATCAAGACTTTACTTCTAAAAGACAAACTGATGAGTCTGAAGCAGCAGAGGCAGAGAAGCCAGAAAAACCTATATGGAGACATTCAAAGGCTGAAAACTCTATTTTATTACAATTAAAGACAACATTTAAAACGTCTGCAAATTACAATTTTACTGCAGCTGTTGGAGCTTCTTCGATTTTATTTCTTTTGTTTGTTAGCAGGATTTGAGCAGGAAAGTCCTTCAGCTTCTGGGAGGAAAATAGCCAAGACTCCAAACAKTTCAACTGGAAGTGAAAAAATAAAAAAATGACTTCAACTTGAATAAAATGTTTAGTATACTTTGGTATACTTTTGGTTCTGAAACCCACAATTTTTCCTGTTAATTTATACATTCATTGTTGAGTTAATTGTCCTCAAAAAGCCAAAGTGCCATGTTTTATCCCAAACAGTTTGTATTAAAACAGTTGAATGCAGCCTGAGGAATCAGCACCATGACACAGGAAGTCTGAGGAGAAGCAGTTTTTACAGAAAACATCAGGAGTGAAAAGCTGAAGTCTAACATCCCACAGCAGAGCTTCATGTAGCAAAGCTGTGAAACTCACCTAAACACACACAAATATGACTTCATTTGGTTTTCTCAACTCAAGCAGATTTAAACACAATGTTTTCTCCTGAGTTTCTGCTTTAAACTCAGGAGGTTTCACCTCCAAAATGATCCAAACAACCTCAGTCCAATGGAAACTGGAAAGTTTCTGTTAGTTTGGATCAAACAAACTGAGACACAACTACAACTGGATCCATTTTAATAAACTTATTATTTAAAGGCAAAAAAAAAAATACTGAACTTGACTGGCCTTTTTATGAAACTCAGATTTTCCTGCATGAAGTGATTTTAGCTCCATTTACAGATAATTTAACATTTGATTTAATCTTGAATTGAGTTTTATTGGTTCAAAATACAGAAGCAGTCATCCATCCATCCATCCATCCATC
>NW_013952911.1:204920-208456 GCF_001266775.1 Austrofundulus limnaeus | reverse complement strand
CACTGAATCTGTTTCAAATGAAATCAAAATGAACAAAATAAACAGCTGATCACTGATCAGAGGAGGTAACCATGGAGATGAAGGGGGCGGGGCTGTGAGACAGAAAATCAATATGAAGCTATGTTTTTATAGACAATCTGTATAAGTTGATCTGAATCTATTTATTCTGATATTTGAATCCGAAGTAAAAAGAATGAGTCAGATTTGTTCAGAAGAACATGAAATAATTGTAGAAAATACTGATTTCTAGTGACTGCCTGCTGCTCAGAAACAAGAAGAGATTAAAGAAGTTTAGAGCCCTGAAAAGATGTTACGAACGTGATATTGTTTAATAGTTATGTTGATCATATTGGACAAGCATTTATTTGATTTAGTATTTAGTTAGAACAATTCAATTGGTTTATGGCTAAATATGTGCTCAAACAATTTTATTTTTTATTTCATATATTTCTGTCATGATAATACCCCTTTAAGAATGTTGCAATGCATGATGGGAGAAAAAGAAAGTTCATGACCTGAGATTATTATAAAAAAAAGAAAAAAGAAAGTACACACACTGTATGCTTGAACCGTGGATTTTGTTTAATAAAGTTGCACAAAATATAATTTGAGTTTTTAAGTTCTTCTTAAGGGTGCAACATAAATTTTGTTGTTTCCACCCGGTTCAGCAAATGTTTTCTATGACGAGGAGTGATTTTTTTGTATGAAGAGGAACAACTTCTCGACGGAGCAACACGAGCATGCTAGTTGCTAAGCTAAGTGGCTATGCGGCTACCCAGACGACATCTACTGTAAAAGAAAGACAACCGATAAAGAAACGGACATGAACATTTCCAAGCGGTGAATCAAGACAAAGACAAGCATCATGGACAGTGAGTGGGAATCTCTATTTGCCGATATTGAGAAGAAGCTGGTTACTCTGTCACTGGATGAGCTAAATGCCTTAAGCGAAGCGCTAGGCCTGCAGCTGAGTGAAGAAGTAAAGTCATCATGTGGGTTGATAAGAAGGAAAATGCTGATTCACTTGGAAAGCGAAGATGTCACTTCTTTAGAGGGCAGTGGATTATCAGTGTTGTTGACCACGAATGCTTTAATCGATGACATGACTAAGAAAGCTGATACAAGTATTTTGTCAGGTGCTGCGTCAGAGCGCACCGCTGCTGAGCAACAAGTGGTCGTTGAGCAACCTCTGCTGGTACAAATCGGTACTACACCTTCAGTTTTACCACCACAAATATTAAGCAGCTCAGCGAGTTCTGAAAGAGAGTCATCGCAAGTCAAAGACCAAGTAAACTTGKATCCAATATACAGAAAGGATTTTCAGATTATTGGACAAATCGGTGATGTGGGACAAAAGGATAAACTGAACTMCACTAGTCTTGAAAGACAAATGGAACGAGGACTGAAAAAAGGATACGATGAAGGAGAGATCGTTGAAGCAGTGATCCAAGTCATTGCACCTGATGTGAAATTAAAAAGTTATCTAGAGAGTAGGTCAGAATTATCCTTGAACTCTCTCAGGCAAGTGCTTAGGACACACTTCATAGAGAAAGATGCAACAGAACTCTATCARGCTTTAACACGTGCAGTACAAGATCCCAAAGAAACTCCTGTTCAGTTTCTTGTACGCACGATGGACCTAAGACAAAAAGTATTGACTGCTTCTGATAGAGCCAAAGCTGGACTAAAATACAATCCTGAGCTTGTGCAGACACAGTTTTTGCAAACTATTCTGACTGGATTACAAGATTATGCTGTAAGTGTGGACATTAGATCTTACTTGCAGGATGCAACTGTGAGTGATGAAGTGCTTCTTGAGAAAATGAGTGCAGCCTACAGTGTTGAACTCGAAAGAAGGAATAAACTGTTAACCAGACAAAAGAGCATCAAAGTGGCTTCAGTACAAGAAGACAACTGCAAAAATGAAAATGTTGAAATCTCAAAGAAAAGCAAACGCCAGAGAGAAAAGCAAAACCCCATAGTAGAAAAGCTGGAAGCTAATAACAAGGTTATTTGTGAGGCTATCCAAAATCTTTCAACCCAAGTTGCTAACTTGACTCAGGCAAAAGTGAAAACTGAAGACAAAAACATAAAAACTAAGCCATACTATACAAGTGCTACCAGAAAGAGTCCCAGAAAATGTCGTCAATGTGAACAATCAAACCCAGAAGGAAAATGTACACACTGTTTTAAATGTGGAAGCAGTGAACATTGGGCTATTGGTTGTCGGAAAAAGAAAGACTCAACAGTTGATGTCAACAAAATTGAAGTAKATACTGCAAATTTTATTGACAGTGTTCCACAGAAAGATGTGCCTTTGCCAAAAAAACAGGAAAAGACAGCGAAACTAATAGGACGCAAGAACCTTGTCCAGTGCAACATTGGATGTGTTCCAGTCACAGCCCTTTGGGACACGGGATCACAAGTTTCAACTGTGGACCTAGACTGGAAAAGAGAACATCTACCAGATGCTGAGATTCGATCAGTGAAGGAGCTTCTTGAGGAAGGTATGTTGGATCTTTCTGCAGCAAATGGGACTGAGATACCTTAGGAGGGTTAGGTAGGAGTTGAGTTTAATCTCACAGAGAACAGAGACAGTGAACTGTTAGTACCATTTCTTGTAAGCTCTCAGCCAATCACCAAGCCAATAGTGGGTTTCAATGTCATAGAACTCGCAAAGTCCAACATATCATCAGATAGAACTCTTCCRAACAAGTTTTTGCACAGTCTTGGGTCAGCGATAGACGTAGGACACAAAAAGGCAAAAGCAGTGTTCTCTGTGTTAAYTAAAGACAAATCTTTGTCAGAGAATCAAACAGTAAGGCTAGGGAGACAAGATGTTATTATCCCAAAACATCAAATGTTCAGAGTAATKTGTGGAAAATTCAAGAAAAATGTGCTGAAGGGACAATATGCAGTTTTGGAACCAAATGAAAGCACACCATGGCCAGATGGCTTACAAATACAACAGCAACTAATACACATACCAACTGATGAGGGAGCTATGATTTCAGTAGTAGTCGAAAATAACACGGACCACGATATCAGACTACAAAACAGGACAATAATTGGTTCATTGTCCACAGTGGACAACATACAAAATGTAAAAGAAGTCACAAAGAAGTCACAAAGTGAAAGTGGACATGCACAATCCAAACACGTGAAAGTGACACCAGAAAATGAAGGAAAAACTGACAAACAAACATGGGATCCACCGGTTGATGTTTCACATTTAACAACAGAACAACAAGACAAAGTGAGAAAAATGCTACGAGAGGAAAGTGATGTTTTTGCACAAAATGAGTGGGATACAGGATGCATACCAGATTTGCAGATGAAAATACATCTCAAAGACAGCATTCCAGTGACAAAGACATACAATTCAATCCCTCGTCATTTGTATCAGGAAGTGAAAAAGCACATTCAAGATCTACTCAGTAAGGGGTGGATACAGGAGTCAACTTCTTCTTACTCATCACCAATAGTAATTGTGAGGAAAAAAGACTCTACCATCCGACTTTGTGTAGATTATAGAC
>NW_013952911.1:201876-204910 GCF_001266775.1 Austrofundulus limnaeus | reverse complement strand
CGATAAAATAATATAAGTGATTCTATATTCTTTGTGACAGTCATTATTATGATTAACAAATGCTTTAAACATCCTGAATCATGAAATGACCCATCATGGCCTAAAATAAGAGTCCAGCGTTCCTGCCTTTCTCTCAGGCCTGTGCAAGACCTGCTCTCAGGCAGTAACTCCTGTTTCTTCACTCGAGGTGACCCCTACAAAGTCACAAAGTGTAAGTGGACATGCACAATCCAAACACGTGAAAGTGACACCAGAAAATGAAGGAAAAACTGACAAACAAACATAGGATCCACCAGTTGATGTTTCACATTGAACAACAAAACAACAAGCTAAAGTGAGAAAAATGCTACGAGAGGAAAGTGATGTTTTTGCACAAKATGAGTGGGATACAGGATGCATACCTGATCTGCAAATGAAAATACGTACATCTCAAAGACAGCAATCCAGTGACAAAAACATACAATTCAATCTCTCGTCATTTGTATCAGGAAGTGAAAAAGCAAATTCAAGATCTACTCAGTAGGGGGTGTACACAGGAGTCAACTTCTTCTTACTCATCACCAYTAGTAATTGTGAGGAAAAAAGACTCTACCATCCGACTTTGTGTAGATTARAGACAATTAAACGAAAAGACACACCCCGACAGACATCCCATTCCAAGAATTCAAGAAATTTTGGAAAATCTTGSCGGAAATTCCTGGTTTACTGTGCTAGACCAAGGAAAAGCCTACCATCAAGGCTTTGTTAGTCCAGAAAGCCAGCATGCACTGCCTTCATCTCGCCATGGGGACTTTATGAATGGCTGAGGATACCCTTCGGACTAACAAATGCCCCAGCTGCCTTTTAGAGGTTTATGGAAGGTTGTCTAGGAGATTTAAGAGACGAGATATGTGTGCCCTATCTCGATGATGTTTTAGTTTTTAGCAAAGATTTTGACCAACATGTGGAAAATGTGAGAAAAGTTTTACAAAGACAAAAAGAACGTGGAATCAAACTCAGAGCGAAGAAATGTGATTTCTTCAAGAGGGAAGTGTGTTACATTGGCCGTGTCCTTTCAAAAGATGGATATCGGGTGAATTCAAAAGAAATAGAAGCTGTGCAAGCTTTGAAAAAGTCAAATCCTGAAACAGTCAGAGAAGTAAGGTCTCGTAGGCTTTCTAGGCTACTAACGATCATTCATAGCTGACTTCTCAAGAATAGCAAAACCGCTTTATGATCTGTTGTCACATCCAAAGACAAAGAACAAAGCCTCAAAGAAAAGTTCTTCACAGTTGCCACCATCTCAGTCTGTGGAATGGACAACATTACAGCAGGAGGCACTTGAAAGGCTTGTGGACGCTTTATCAGATCCACCAATAATGGCCTACCCAGACCTTGAAAAACCATTTGTGTTACAGGTGGACACCTCAGAAGAAGGTCCTGGGGCTATCCTGTACCAAAGGCAGGAGGGAGCATTAAGAGTAATAGGTTATGGTTCATGTACACTCACTCCAACTGAGAAAAAGTACAAACTTCACTCAGGGAAGCTTGAATTTTTAGCTCTGAAGTGGGCTGTTACTGAGCGATTTTGAGATTACCTATTCCATGCCCCACACTTTACAGTGTACAGTGATAACAATCCCTTGACATACGTGATGAAAAGTACTAAACTGAATGTGGTAGGACATCGTTGGGTCTCAGAATTAGCTGATTTCCGTTTTACTCTTAAYTACAGGCCTGGTAAAGTCAACCGAGATGCTGATTTTCTATCTCGRAAACCTGCGGAAATGGACAAAATGATGTCAGCATGCACAGAGGAATGTAAAGCTGATGACATAACAGCACTACAGCAAGGACTCAAAGCAGATCACAGTGGTGATACTGACTGGATTTCAGCTGTTACATGCAATGTGGATGTACTGTCACAACTAACTGTTCCATGTACAACTCCAGTTGAGCCAATAGCAGTGACGGACATTCAGATTGCTCAACAAGAAGATCAAGTGACACAATGAGTAATCACAGTAAAGCAGAAAAATGAGAGACTTAAATAAGGGATAAGGTGAAAGAGCCAACTGAAGTAAAACGACTTCTGAGAGAATGGCCTCATCTCTAACTGGACAAAGATGGAGTTTTACGACGAAAGACAAAAACTAGAAATCAACTTGTAGTTCCTGCTAAGCTCAAGGCATTGATTTATCAGCAACTTCAGGAAGAAATGGGCCATTTAGGAGCGGACAGAATGATGTCATTGGCTAGAGAGAGGTTCTTTTGGCCAAAAATGCGAGAAGAGATTGAACATTATGTTACAAGAGTCTGCCGCTGCTTGAACCAAAAGAAACCCAACCGAAAAACTAAAACCCCACTACAAACTATTACAACCTCTGCACCTTTTGAACTAATCTCGATCGATTATCTGCATCTAGAGAGAAGTAAAGGTGGAGTAGAGTATATTCTTGTAATAGTAGATCATTTTACTAAGTTTGCGCAGGCTTATGCAACAACTAACAAGTCTGGAAAGACAGCTGCACGCAAGATCTTTGATGACTTTATTCTGCGATTTGGATACCCTGCTCGAATTCACCATGATCAGGGAAGAGAATTCGAGAATGAGTTGTTCAGAAAGTTGCAGAGTTACAGTGGGATACAACATTCAAGGACAACACCTTACCATCCCCAGTCTAACTCAGCCGAACGTTTTAATAGAACTTTATTAAGCATGCTCAGAACARTGGAAGAGACACAGAAACCTAACTGGAAAGACTATTTGAACAKAGTAGTACATGCATATAACTCAACAGTGCATGTATCAACTGGATTTTCACCATTTTTTGTGTTATTTGGAAAAGAGCCAATCCTACCTATTGACCTATTGTTTCCAAAAGAGCAAAAGCAGTCACAGTCTCATCAAGACTGCAGACAAATGGCAAAGGTCAATGCAGGAAGCTTACAGCATTGCACAAGAAAACATGAGAAAAGCAAGTAAAAGAGGACAAAAGTATTACAACAGAAAAGCTTGGAGTTCAGAACTTAAACTATTAAGATTTGTTTAAGT
>NW_013952911.1:198909-201111 GCF_001266775.1 Austrofundulus limnaeus | reverse complement strand
GTTCAGAATACAGTTTGAGGAGCTGCAGATGTAGAGCCCTGAAAAGATGTTAAGAACGTGATTTTGTTTAATAGGTATATTGATCATATTGGACAAGCATTTATTTGATTTAGTATTTAGTTAGAACAATTCAATTGGTTTATGGCTAAATATGTGCTTAAACTTTTATTTTTTTGTTTCATATATTTCTGTCATGATAATACCCCTTTAAGGATGTTGCAATGCATGATGGGAGAAAAAAAAAGTTCATGACCTGTGATTATAAAAAAAGGAAAAAACTACACATGCTGTATGCTCGAACCGTGGATTGAGTTTAATAAAGTTGCACAAAAGATAATTTGAGTTTCTTTTAAGTTCTTTTTAAGGGTGCAACATATGGTTCTAAATATAAGATAAGCTACAAAAAATAAACTACAAAAAGAACATAGCGTTTTTGTTTTTTGCAGGGGGTGCCTCACGGTAATCTGACACTCGTCTTTTCTATACTGGGGCAAAGTGTTAATCTGAGTGAATATTTTGGAGAAGCAGCGGCTCTCACAGAACTCAGCCTGTGCGCACCTCGGCACGTGAGCAAAGTTAAACATATCTGTTAGATAAGGAAGCTCTGAACACAAACTTATAGTGTGTTAGATTTTAGATATCAACGTCTCTGGTAGCTCGGGAGCGAAGTGTGGAGGATGGGGTTTGCTCGCTCATTCAGGACAGGAGCTGACCGGTGTTTATCCTGCAGACTGCTGCACTCGACATCAGAAAGACCCGCCCTGCTCTGCTCTGACTGGATAAAGCTGTGGGGTGCGTCTGTGGAGTGCGTTTGATTTGTTGAAAGCAGTGTCTGTTTAAACACATATCAGACTCAGCTGCCCAGTTTTGTTGTGTTCTCGCAACAGAAAACAAGCAGGTTCTCCGCCATGGGCAGAATGACGTCAGTCATGAAATTAGCATATCATAATATTATTTATTTTACCGGTCAAGATTTTTTTACCGGTATTATCGTGAACGATATGATATGGCCCAGCCCTAGTCGCRAATGCTCACCAACAATGAGTCAACAAATTCAGTCAACAAAAGTAGCTATAACTCAGCTTTTTTTGCAGAACTTGAGCTAAATTGGATGTGTTAGTAGCTGAGAATCGTATTCATCACACACTCTGAGTGAGAGTGTGAATTGTTGTTCGTCTCTATGTGGCCCTGTGATGAACTTGCAATCTGTCAAAGGGTGTARCATGTCCCTCATGGTGACTGTTCGAGATGGGCACCAATAACCTTTATAACCCTGAAAGGAAGAAGTGGGTAAAAGATAATGGATGGATGGATAAAAATATAGTCACCCACTGCATTAACAATAGCATATTTGTGACCCATATCAGATTTTTTAAAACCCTACCCAAGTCCTTTCAATATGTGGTACTAAATTGGATGCATAAATAAGMTTTTTCAAAGTGACTGCAGTCTGAACACTCATGTCTCATTTCATCTGACTTACATCACTGAGGTGGGGGTAAGCAGATCGATCAAAGTAATAATAACAACTGACCTTGAGCCACAGTTTAAATCTTGTAGTTCCACACGTCCACAGCAACAGAACAGAAGTCCAGTTGTTTTGTCTTTATTTTTTTTTTCAAAAACGTCATGTCCTGTGTAATAGAACTAATACTTTATGTTTAAGCAAATAATTCATGACATCCTTTAATGATCTAGGTTTTCATGACATTCTGTTCATCAGCAGACAGAATGATTAAAGTCAGAACAAGATTTGCTAACAACAGTCATTCTTAGATATCACTTGTGTTTATCGTTGTGTTTTCCATTGACCTTGTATCAAATCTCACTAAGATGGCATAATGGTGTTTGTTAATATATACTGTATATGAGCCCTCTCGAGACACAGTGTTTAACAGGGCACAACAGTGTTCAACAGAGTTCAACAGCAGTGTGGAGAGACAGTGACAAAGAGAAGCAGAGGCACAGAGACAGGCCAGGTTCTCTGTGTTTCCTGTTGTCGCAATAAAACTCAGCTGATCATCTCACGGAGTACCTTCATTCTTGGACCACGTATTTCTCTCTGTTGTTAGATAAATCCAGCGTAACAGTTGGCGTTGTTGCAGAGACCACTGGGATATCGACGGACCAAGGCCACATTGCAGGTGGACTGATATGAGTGAGAGCAGGACTGCTCAGGACCGTGACTCCAGCTGGATGAAA
>NW_013952911.1:195183-197092 GCF_001266775.1 Austrofundulus limnaeus | reverse complement strand
CCAAAAAATAAAATAAAATAAAAAAACATGACAGGAAAACCCACTGAGGGATCATTTTTAGAAGTCGAATTCAGTAATTCAAGGCAGAAGAAATAGGCTTGGCCAAACCTTATCAGAGCTTCCTGGATTAAATGGTTTCACAAAAGTTGAGGCAGGTCTAAGAGGAGCACCTGAGTAAATGGTAAATGGGCCATACTAAGTGGCATACTGGGGGGCTGTGAAGGGGACTCCGTGATTTGCCGAAGGACTCAGCACATGTGCCAGTGATCAAACACCCAATCCTTTAGTTGGAAGACAACCCCCCCTCCCCACAACTGGGTTAAGCTGGAAACATAATCCCTCCAAACTGCCGACGTCGGCACGGGTTGTTGTAGTTTCATGACGAAAATTATGTCACCGATGTTCGCAGTGTCGGCTCGGCAGCCCCTTTTGGCACAACCTGCCAGCAGAACTTTTTACCCCCCTCCCGCGACGAATTGGTCTGAAGTTCGTAGGCATGTTTGTTTGTGCTGAAACTGAAAATGCTCGYACACTAAAAAGATAAAAGAAACTCGCTTCTAGAGCAGACTGTTGAAGCAGAGTTTTATAAAGATAGTCAAACCGAGAAAAACTCATGGTGTGTTTGTTTGTGCTGAAAGCACTACTCTGACTTCAACCACTCGGTAAAAAAAGCAAAGTAAAAAACCTGACTCGCTCACAGAGCCGGCTGTTACCAGGAAGCAGAGTTTTATAAAGATAGTCAAACCGTAAAATACTTYTGAATGGGGAATAAACAGACGTTGTGCTCGGAGGAATCTGACTGATTAAAACTGTGGAACTTTAACCAGGACAGATGTGTATAAATACGTCAGGTGAGTGGTGAGTCTGACTTTTTTTTCTGCATTGTTCGCTATTGCGGGGAGAACTCCATGCAGTGACATATGTTTCAGCGGGAAGGAGGTTTCCCGAGCTCGGCGCGGTGTGTCTCAGGGACTATGAAAGARGTGTGCGACTGCTGAACAACCATGTGACCATGTGTCAACCCGTCGGCGTCAGAGGAAGTATGTTTCCAGCTTTAAAACTGCCTCCAAGTCAATTAATGAAGCCCTTTGTCTTTAACCACAAAGATACCAACAAAACCTGGATCAACAAGATAGAACTCGATGCCAACCGCCGCTGATGTCCACTGTCACCATTCAGTAATGACCAACTGTTAGCAGTTTTGTTAGAATCATCACGGGCCTTCATTATTTAAATAATCTCATATGGTGAACAGATCGACGGATGCGGTTAAAGTGATCTTGTCAAGCCACTACAAACATGTTGAGCAGGTCACCCTTATGTTGCACACAAAATTTGGTTCAGATTCAGATCATGTTTGTGTGATTTAGAGCCAATTGTATGGCATGCTGTTGAATTATTGGACTGCATTCCTGTAGTAGGGTGGATTAGGATTGTCCTTAGTGAATCGGGTGCAGATTTGCTGAAATATGTGTAATTTAGAACCAAATGTATGTCAACAGTGTAATGTCTGACTTCGCCACACCACCATGACCACGCACTTCACTAAAAATTTGTTTGTGCTTGAAGCAAGTGAGTTCAAGTTCAACCATCTTAGACATNCATTCAGAACCAGCTAAAACTCTCCAGTGAGACAGTAAACAACATCAACTTCGACCGTGTACATCGGATGGGAGGTAAGAGACACGACAGCAAACAACCACGGGCTATTGTTGCAAAATTTGAGCATTTCAAACAGAAGGAACAGGTTATTAGCTGTGGGAGGGAGCTACGTGGTACTAGCTTCAGTGTTAACCATCAGTTCCCTAAAGTATACCTTGATTGCCGTCGTGTTTTGTTTCCCATCAGAAAAAAAGCACCTAGCTGAAGGCTGCAGAGCTACAATAGCAATAGATAAACTGTATATTAA
>NW_013952911.1:192154-193400 GCF_001266775.1 Austrofundulus limnaeus | reverse complement strand
GATAAGGATATTGAACAATTTTTGGAAAAAGTATCACTTCCAAAATTATCCAGTAACCAGTCTTTTAGACTCTCCAATAACATCACCTGAATTATGTGAAGCTGTTAAAAACATGCCGAACAAGAAAGCCCTAGGTCCGGACGGGTTCCCAGCATAATTTTATAAAGAATTCTGGAATATTCTGGCACCAGTATTTTTCAGAATGCTTCAGGAATCAGAGGAACATGGCAGGCTTCCATTACAAATGAATTCGGCCAACATAAGTCTCCTATTAAAACCAGGTAAAGACCCAGTACTACCTAGAAGTTATCGTCCCATTTCCCTTATTAATGTTGATGTTAAAATTATTTGTAAAGCTCTCGCTAAAAGATTATGTCATGGTTTGTCAGTTTTCACCTTGGTTTTCCTAGTGTTTCTATGTTCCKCTGTGAGTCTCAGCCCAGCTGCCCCGCATTAGTCTGATTGTCACCCTTGTGTTTCTCACCAGGTGTTTTCAGTTCATTCATTAGTTGTCAGTGTATTTAAGTCCTGTCCTGTCTCAGTCTTGTGTTGGTTCATTGTCTTGTGTTCCCACTGCTTGTGTGATCATCTTGAAAGTCTGTAAGTTTGAGCTGTCTCATCAGCAGTTTTTTGTTACTTTAATAAATCTTTTGTTCTATTTTTGGAGCCTGCCTGCACCCTGGATCCGTTCCTGTTAAATCCTGTTAGATTAGAGAAGATAATTCCTTTCTTAATTCATCCTGACCAAACCAGTTTCATAAAAGGAAGGAACTCGACTACAAACTCACGTTGATTATATAATTTAATAGACTATTTATACAGTAAAAATATTGAAATGACTATTTTGTCTCTAGATGCAGAAAAAGCATTTGATAGAGTAAATTGGAAATTTTTATTTGCAACCCTGCATCAATTTGGGTTTGGAACCCATTTTATTAACTGGTTGAAAATATTGTATAGTTCACCAACAACGCGTGTCAGGACAAATAATCAAATATCTTCAAGCTTTTGTTTACAGAGAGGCACCCGGCAGGGATGCCCACTGTCCCCCTCACTGTTTGCTATTTTTATTGAACCTCTAGCAGCTGCGATCAGGCAAACTGCAGATATTAAAGGTATACAATGTAAGAACATAGAACATAAAATTAGTCTGTATGCAGATGATGTTTTACTTTTCCTCACGCACTCAGAAAATTCAATATCTAAAGTTATTGAACTAATAAATACTTTTTCAAAAGTTTCTGAC